>NC_056744.1:186268523-186274431 GCF_019279795.1 Protopterus annectens
ATAAAGGCACCAAATTTGTACCTGTTTGTTTCCCTTCTCTTGCCGACTTGTCCTTGGAAATCAAGCAGTTTTGTAGAAAGCTGTTTCTGAGGGAATTTTTTGCAGTTCAAACTTTATTTAGACATAAATGTGATTCCAATATAAATGCTCCATTGATTGATAATTTAAATAATGTTGAGGAGAATTTGGCTAGTTTAGAAATTTTAGACGAGTCTTTATTGAACCTCACATTACATGAAAATGATTTGGTGGACATTTATGAACAAGATGAAGTGTGTGATGTTGGGGGGGTTTTACCTTTAACACTGGTTATGGTAGACTAACGGTTCCCCATTTACCCTGCCAAAGTGAATTCATGCCACCTAGAAAGAACATAGTTATTAGTGTATTTGAGAAAACATTACTAAACACTTTGGAAGAAGAATATGTAAAGTTTTGTGGTCAAGAAAGAAATTATAACTTGAAAAGGGATGAATGGAAAGCTTTATGTGATTTAAAGCACATGAATAAAAAGTATGTATTCACTCAAGCAGATAAGGGAGGGAACTGGGTTGTTCTTCCTAGGGACAAATATAATTCCATGGCCATGGAGCTTTTGAGGGACCATAATACTTATTTTGAGTTACCCTTAAATCCAATGAAAGAATATAACATGCTATTGTTGGAAATACTGGAAAGGGGCGAGCGGCTGGGCTTTTTATCTCCAGGGGATGTTAGAAAGTTACATGTTAAGAATCCACGAGTGGCCAGATTTTTTACCATCCCTAAGATACATAAAAATCTCATGGATCAACCCGGACGCCCCATAGTTTCAGGGAAAGGAGGATACTTACAGAATGTAGGTATATTTTTGGATTCCCTTTTAAAGGGGTACCTAGAAAGGGTACAATCTCATGTCAAGAATAGTGAAGAGGTGTGTTTCAAGGTTAGCAATATAGCATGGGACGAAGATTTTTATTGGGCTAGTATAGACGTTAAATCTTTATATACTAGCATCAATAGGTTGCATGGTCTAAGAGCAGTGGAAAAAATGCTAGGGGACGGACCCAGAACATTTTTCATCATCAGTTTGTTGGACTTTTGTCTCACGCACAATTGTTTTGAATTTGAGGGTAAACATTTTTTGCAAAAAGAAAGTACAGCTATGGGGGCGGCTTTCGCGCCCTCATATGCTATTTTGTTCATGGCCCATTTTGAAAATAGTTATATTTATCCCTCTTTCTTTTATAAAAGGAAGGTGGTCAAATATATGAGGTTTATCGACGACCTTTTATTTTTGTGCAGTGGTGTACCAGAGGAGTTCGAGAATTTTGTTTCAGAATTGAAGCAAAATAATTGGGGTTTGGATTTCACCTATACCATAGGGGGTAGAACTATCCATTATTTGGATGTAGAAATTTATGTGAATCAGGATGATAAAATTCAATACAAACCACATTATAAGAAGACTGCAGCGGAAAATTTTCTCCATGCTTCCAGCATGCATAGTGATTCCTTGATTGATTCTCTCCCATTTGGTGAGTTTAAAAGAATAGGGAGACACATTTCAGAAAAGAATTTGATTCCAGTGGAATTCAATAAGGTGGAAGGAAAGTTATTAGAGAGGGGATATTCTGTCATGAGTGTTAAAAAAGCTAGAAGAAGGGTGGAGAATGAGTTGGGCATCACTAGAAGGTCCAGCAATAGGGTGAGATTTAGGGGGATGGGACACTCTGGAAATCATGATATTCATGATAAAAATAGTGGTGGTTCCAAGGAATCTAATGGAAAAATATTTTTTGTAACCAGATTTTCCCATTTTTCTCAAACTTTGAAGGGACTAGTGGATAGATTTTGGCCAATTATTTGTGAAGATGAGAAGATAGGAAAACTCTTTCCATCACGGGTGACCTTTTCATATAAGAGATATTTTAATCTCAGGGAAATTCTAAACTTTAGAAAAAATGGTGAAGGGGGTGAAGATGATAGAAAGGGATCATTTAGGTGTGGAAAATGTAAAGTGTGTAAGTGGATTAGGAATTTGGATGGTTGTAAAATTAATGGGGTTAAATACAATGCCACGGAATTTTATAATTGCAACTCAACTGGGGTTGTGTATATTATAGGATGTGGCTGTGAGAGACAAAATTGGTACATAGGACAAACCACTAGAAGGGTTAAATTAAGGATTTTGGAACACCTAGGAGATATAAGGCACAAGAGGCTGGAGAGCCCAGTGGGAAAACATTTTATTGACAATCATGGGGGGGTCCCAGATGGATTTGTCTTCAGTGTGTTAGGTAGACCTAATGTATTTGGGAATGAGGCCAATTTTCGTGAAAAATTACTTTTGATGGAGTCAAGGTTCATTCTTAATTTAAAAACTATATTTCCGAATGGAATGAATATGGAGGTGTAATGTGTTTTCCACATAAGAATTTTGTCAGTAATTTTTTCAGTAATTTTAATTTCTTCACATATTTCTTAATATTTTCTAATATTTTCTAATATTCAGGGAAAAGGGATTGCTTGCAAGGGCAACATTATGTGAACAACAGGTATATATATTATTAGTAATAATATTTATATTCATGTATATATTATCAGAAGTATTTATGAAATGAATGTCATTTATTCTCCAGTTAACATGTTGTATAGTTGTGCTTAAGAAATGTCAAATTTGTTTGCTTCAAGTAGTAATGAAATGATTGTAACTATTTAATTGGGGGATGGTGCATCAATTATTTAATTAAAAGATTTGTATAAAAATGGGTGGAGCATTAAGTAAAATGTATTCCAGGAGAAGGCGAAGGCCGAGGTACCAGAATTAAAAAATTTCAATTGCAGTAGTCGGTGTTCTCCATTCTGTATTTTGTATGCTTTACTGGTGAAGGAGTGGAGGAATCGTGTATATTTCAATGTCTTGTAAGAGACCAGCTTTTCTGACAGTGTGAACATCCTGTATTCTATTTGGGTCTTTGTACAAGAACATGTGTTCTTTTGCCAATGCTGATAACAGTGTCCTGTTGTCCATGCAGAAAAACATGTTTTTGAGGAAACGCATTGTTTTGACAGTGTGAACATCCTGTATTCTATAAAAGCAGATTTTGCATTTTTGTTCTTGCATACATCCTGTTTTTAAGTCTGTAAGGGAAAAATGTCCATTCAGCAGGTTCCTTATTTTCCAAGCCATGGTCATTTAGTATGGCTGCTGATCACATATTACTAAACTCTGTTTCTGCATTTAAACAAGCCTTTTCTTTCAGCATATTTACAACAGAATTAATTTCAGCCTTATATTCATAATATCTAACAATTCCCTCTGTTTTTAAACATTAAGACATAAACCTATAGTCTTCTTTTGATACAAGTCAAAATGCAATTTTACATAGTTAATACAATGATATTAAGTATTACTACAAAACTGAATGTATTTAAAACTTTTTCTTTTGCAGACCATTATGTGAAAATATTTTATCAATTATGAGCTGTCTGCTTGAATGTTATTTTTTTTTAACTTGATCAATTTATTATTTTGCAATCACAGAATTTAATTTATGACTTAGAACTGTTCCATTAACTCTTTGCAACTGTTGAATTAACTATAAGAGACAATAACTGTGTGCTACTGCAAGCATTTATACACTGCTGAAAATACACAGTTTTAATGTCATTTTAACCATCACATTGTGTTCATGTCTCTGAACTGCTCAATAACATCTTGATAAAATACTGAACTGGGCTTAGATAATAAATATTTGAAAGCAATTATTTTACTGGGGTAAAACCAGTGATATTACAACTTGACAAATTACTTTTGAACTTATTACGATGTATCCTGTACAGTATGTATTTACACAGACTGTTTGCTGTTCATGCATTTCAATCTAGTAGGTATCCTGGACCCATTATTTATTTATTTTTTTAAACATGGTTTTTTACACATATTCATTACTAGACATTAATTTAATTTGTACTGAATTCTTCTGCATTTGTACATACAAAGACTATCATTTGTACTGAAAGTTTCTACATTTGTGCATACAAAGACTGTAAAGTACATTTAGTCTAATCTTACAGATTTAATAACATTAATATTAAGCAAAATCTTGGAAAATGTTTATATCTCTTTAGAAATATCTAGTGGAACTGATACTGATATGTCCTGTTATTTTAAACTACATACTCAGCAATTAAAAATATTCATGCTTTTTTATACCAACATTGTTTTGCCAAAAACATATTAAAATAGTGACCAATCTTGTTCATTTTTTTACATGTTTTTACTCTCTCTTGTATAGCTGTAATCAATTTTAAGCCATGTCTTGTTTTTTAGACCATCTCTTGTATAGCTTTACAGTTTAATAGGTTGTAAATACAATTTAATACTAAACAATACAATAATAACCATTATAATAGCTATTGACAACTTGTAAAAGATCTTATCCTGTCAGGTTTAATCCAGTTTACCAGTATTTTTAATACACTAATACCTGTTTTTCCTCCCCCTAAAAGAGTATTGTCAAGAAGGAATGAGATATTATTTTCTTTCTGTAGCTTTATTTTAGACCCTTGTTGTTTATTTTTATGTAGCTTTATTTCAGACCCTTGTTGTTTATTTTTTATATAGCTTTATTTCAGACAGACCCTTGTTGTTTATTTTTTCTGTAGCTTTATTTTAGATCCTTGTTGTTTATTTTTTATGTAGCTTTATTTCAGACCCTTGTTGTTTTCTTTTTCTGTAGCTTTATTTTAGACCCTTGTGCAGTACTGCTTATACAGTCAGTGTAAAACTGAGAAAGTACCCCTCCCCCTGTAGTACTGCAGCACTATTTAGCTGCTTTATGCTGTGAGGATAGAATGTATGTCAGCCTTAACACTATGGTTATACATTTATTTTATTAAATGATGGACTTTTGTCTGATTTGATAATTTTTTATAAAGCTTTTGCTGTTTATTACCTCTAGTAGGTATTTATACCCTCCTGCACAATGGATTTGAACTGTATGTATACTATAGCCCATTTGCTGGCTGTACTTGATGCAACTGAGGTTTTTTTTTTTCTTTTAACATTTACTTGCAAACAGCTTATCAGTGACATCTATGCACAATTGTGACATTTTATTACAATTACCAAAGAGTGTTGCATGTAACCATTTTAACAATTATGTTGTAATAACAATGATGCTTTAGAAAAACTCAAGCTACTTGTCTGGCAATCAGACTTGTTGTTTATCTTATCTTTTCAACATTTCCTGTAACTATTCATCTAGTCTAGGAAGGTCAGAGCTCACATTTCATACTTTGTAAACTATAGTTAATTCTTTTAACATTTTTCCTTTAATGTGATTGTGATTTGCATAACTATGCATTTATACTACATTACAATTAGCTTACATGGATTTCAGTATTTTTTTATTTATTTATCTATTTAACTGTCCTGCCATTAATTTTACAAAAACTGTTTGACAAATACCATCTGTGATTTTCATTTTCAAATTTAGAACGTTAACTGTTTGGTGTTACTATACAATTATAAAAAAAATTGTAAAAAAAACAAAATAGATATTAGCTTAACCAACACATGTTTATATTTATATTATTTGTATTTGCTGTTGTCTGCCTGTTATTCTTGTGTATTGTAACAGATGTATTTTAGATGAAAAGAAAATACATGCATATCTGTCTTGTATCTGTATATCTTTATACAAGCATGTCAGTCTTGTGACTTTAAATTTTTATTCTTATTAACTATTTTTATTTAATTTTATGCACTATAACTGTTTTGTTTAACTTTTGACTGTGCTAAGAATGGCATTCATATGTTTTACTTTACTGTAGTACTGAGAGATGCCTTGCTTTAACTGAATGAAAGTAAAACATTTAAAAATGATTTCTCTACCATGTATTTTTTTTTTTAAAAAAATTT
>NC_056744.1:186386670-186399170 GCF_019279795.1 Protopterus annectens
TGATATTATAGGAGACTGCTTGTTACATTTGTAACCAGCAGAAGCTGTAGTTTGTACCACACATGGAGCTGTGCATCACTTAAATACATACTGAAGTCTGACCACAAATGGAATACTGGTCTTCATTTCTCACTTAGAGCGATACACTGAAGAAACACAGCTCTGCCATGCTTCATTTTTGACTAAAGATGTAATGCAACCATTCAGAAATGCCAGTAATGCATTGAAGACCAATCGAGATCTGTCAATTGTGCCTTCGAATGCTTTGCATCAGGTGTCATCTGCACCCTTTGCCCGCCATAGCTATAATTCTTGTGGGGTTATGCTTCGCATTTAGATATTGGATGTTATCTTTCTTTTCGTAAATAAGCAGGAGTCTTGGAGCATTCTTTTTGACTATAACACTATCCAGACTAACACAGTGCAACATTCCTTTTGGTATTTTGATATCTTGGCATGTATGTTATATACATTTTTAAATTATATGCCTTTTTATTTGAACTATTATTTTCTTTTAAATTGGGCAAAACCTTGTTTGTCACAACTATGAAAGTGTGTTACTTCCTTGTAGAATCCAGGCAATAAGCATGCAGGGCTTCAGTGTAGTCACCTCATCTGAGTTCTAGACCACTGTCCCGGCTTATTTGCCACTTTTTTGAAGAAGAAAAAATACTTTATATTTAAAACATGATTTGTTAGATGCATTTATTCATTTAACTAGTTATGACGGATCACATGTGGAGCATGATAGTTTGTTTAGGTAGGTGAAAAATACCAACCAGCAGTGAAACATCCTATACATGATGTACACAAATACATTCACACACGCACACACAGACATTTATGCATATAAGTATACAAATATATGGCAGATGAAGCATAAGTAAACAAATAGAACTTTGAGGTGAAACTCCTTTACAACATTTTAGTTGCCTAAGTTAGAAGCTGTGTTTGAAAATTTGTTTTATGTCTGAAGTAGTACTATTGTATCATTGTATTGTTGAGTATTAATAATAAGTTTTACTGAGTAGTATTATTGCGTTGTATTACTGAGTAGTAGTAATACTGAGTATTATTGGCTATTATGCAATGACTGGCCATTAGTATTAAAAAAGTAGCATGCTGATTGGTCTGCCCAACCTGCATGCCCGTTGTAAATCCACCAATAGAAAAAGGCCCGGTCACCTGGACTTTTATTTCCATTAATATATACAATAAAAAATGTGCTTTTATTTCATTTTTTAATATAAGCTTACAAAACTGGAGAGCTAAATGAATGAGAGAGATTGCACAGAGAAAAATAAAAGGATAGTCAGGTATATTATACAAAATTAAAGAAATGTACCTGATTATCCTTTTATTTTCTCTGTCCCTTATCTCCTGTTCATTAAAAGCTTCCCAGTATCTTTCTTTTTTTTTTTTTTTAAAGGCAATAGAGAATATTCCTTTCTCCATTGCTTCCTTCACACAGCACTAGTGTACTGCAAAAGCGTGGGAATGCAAGTCCCATATGCATGTGCTGTACATCAGCAGTGCTTCAAGAAATCAATGGAAGAGCAGAAACCACCACGGCATCATTATACAAAGACATTATTTAAGAAAATTAAGTAATTTCTTCTTAAATAATGTCATTGTATACTAGCAATAACTGACTCCATGGTGTGGTATATTGAAGATTTACCCATGGTTCCCTTTGTTTAATCAGTCGGGCTTCACCCTCGTGATTCAACCACACCAGCCATGGGTCAATATTCAATATACCGTACCCACGTTGTTGGTTATTGCTATAGTATTATTGTATTACTGAGTAGTAGTAGTGTTTTTTATTACTTAATAATACTGAGCATTATTGACTATTATTATTGTACTACTCTTTCAAATACACTATAGTTTACTTTCATTAACTGTACTGTAGATCAGTATGTATGTATGTATACCTTTATGAAGTTTTTTTAGGGGCTTGCATAAGTGTATAAATACTGAGCACATGTGAACCTGACTGCCATTTTGTAGTAAACTGTTGAGATGTAAGCGTGTATGTCTGTGCAGTCTGTCAGTTAATCAGTTTGTTTATATTTTGTATTGCTGTTATCCATCCTGATGTGTTTCTATGTAATTAAGCATATAAATGAACTACCCATCTGTTCGGCATCTATACTAGAGAGGGGCGAGCAACATGGTTTCAAAAGTGGGATCCAGAAACTAAGATTCTGGACCAAGAAGGCACACAGTGATGGAGGAATATAGACAAGTGGATCATCCGTACTACACGTATAGCTCACAAAACATGTAAGAAATTAATTTCGGGTATTAAAACTTGCTCAAACTATTTCTTATTCACAAAACATAAAATGAGGCATTCTAACACTCAAAATAAAATTCTAAGTAATAGAAATATCCAAAACTGCGATGTATTAATAGAAATACTCTAATAACTACATTTGAAATTGTCCGAATTACATAAAATTAATAACATAAGGAAAACGGCTGCCCATTTTTTCATTCAGCACTTTTCTTATTAATCAAAGTTATTTGAGTTGTTTGACGTGTATGAAGTGTTCACATGTTTGGTCAGTATTACAGTACACTTATTTCACAAATACAGCCATTCCAAAGTATATTTCGCGAAGTACAATATTTCAAAGAGTTGATTGTGCATTTGAATGTTATTACAAGTGCTGGCTGTGTATGCATGTTCGTACATAATTTCAAGGGCCATTTTTCAGTGTGTTTTACTATAATCTGTGAGCATGGCAGAAGGTTTTTGTAGACCTGCACCACTTGTGTTAGACAATAATATTGCAGAGAACCGGAGAGTGTTTGAACAAGAATACAATATTTTCATAAAAGCTGCAATTTCTGATAAAGATGACCATACAAAGGCATTTATACTGCTTAATTTATCTGGTTCTGAAGCCATAGAAAGGGGGCATTCATTTGTGTATATACCTGCTGCCTTAGCAGGAGAGAGGAAAAACCATCATATAGTTGTACATGCTAAGTCAAGGGAGGACTCAGAGTGCTTAATACGTAAATTTGGAGAAATGTGTAACCCCCAAATGAATGTTACAGTGGAAAGGCACTTATTTTGCACGAGATTAAAACCCTGGGGAAACTTTTGCAACATATATAACTGATTTAAGAAACAATGCTAAAATGTGCAGATTTAGTGATTTAAGGATGAGTTGATAAAAGAGATATTTGTGTGTTGTACTAAAGATGATGCTGTGAGAAAGATTTTGCTTCATGACAGTGAGTTAACTTTGAATAAGGCCATTGAGATTTGTGATATATATGAGCTTACAGAAAAGCACACAAGCATGCTTACAAATGAAAGTAGCTTTGGAAGGTACTGCAGTAAAGCCAATGCTGATAGTATGCAGCACTTGGTTAAAAGAAACATGCTCAAGGACATGCCAGCTGCGGGGAGACCCAGAGTAGCCCCTGGGAAACCTCACAGCTTTCTAGCAAATTCCAGAGTTCACACAGTCTCATTGAAGCATAAGAGTGAGTCAGCAAATCCTAAGAATGGGCCCCCCACCCAGTTTCATAGCCAACTGTTGTAACTGTGGTAGAAATCATGAGTCTAAAAGGGAAAAGTGCTTAGCTTTTGGTCAGCAATGTCACAGATGTAATAAGTGGAAACATTTCAAAAGGTTCTGTAAATCAAAAGGCACACATTCTTTTATTAAAGGGCTACATTCAAAGAAACAAGTTGATCAGTTAGAAAGCTGTGACCCTATTTTTTATGTTGATGGTGTGTCAGTGCTTCATGAAACAGTCAATGCAGTAGATATTATGGGCAAAAGAAGGAAGTATTTTGTACTGTTTGGATAAATGGAAAAACCATATAGCTCAAAGTTGATACAGGTTCAAAGTACAATGTTATGTCTGCAGAAACATTTGTTAGAGTATGTGCAGGTGAGATGCTTGATTTGGCAAAGTGTGCAAAGCTTGTTGCCTATGGTGGCGAAGATATTCAAACTGAGAGCTCAGTAGTAATTTCATATTGCTGTGCTGGGGAAAGCTGCAACTTGTTTTATGTGGTCAAGAGGCACATACAGTCATTAATATGGCTCAGAGATAGTTTAAAGATGGGACTACTTTCATTTAATAAGGAAGTCCATCATGTTAGCTTAAACGACCACTGTTCTAATTTCGCCCAGTATATTTTTTCTACCTATGCTGATCTTTTCAAAGACAAACTAGGCAAGCTTCCAGTTGTGTACTCCATGAAGTTAGACCCAGATGTCAGCCCAGTAGTGAGACCAGCCCGGAAAGTTCCTTTGGCCATGCAGAACAGAGTCAAAGCCGAGCTAGATAAAATGGTGCAACAAGATGTCCAGTTGATGAACCTACTCTGGGTATCTTCCATGGTGGTAGCTCATAAGATAAGTTCAGATGATATCAGAATATGTATTGATCCACGAGAATTGAACAAGGCAGTGAAAAGACCTCATCATCCAATGCATATAGTCAGAGACGTTGCAGCACTGATGTCAAATGCCACTGGTTTTTCTGTCTTAGATGCAGAGAGTTCATTTTGGCAAAGTTTGCTTGACAAGAAATCCTCATTGCTAACTGTGTTCAGTACTCCTTTTGGCAGGTACAGATTTTTGAGAATGTCATTTGGGCTAAATTCTGCCAGTGAAGTCTTTCAGCATGAAATGGAGCAAATTTTGTCTGGGTATCCTTGTGCTATTATAGTAGATGATATTCTAGCAGGAGCTAATGGTGAAGCCGAGCATGACAGAAACCTCAAAGAAGTTCTGGAAAGAGCACGTCAAGTGAATCTTATGCTGAATCCTCAGAAGTACATGTTCAGGTTATAAGAAGTGACTTATGTTGGCCATTTGTTTACCAGTTCAGGCATATGACCAGACCCTTTCAAGCAAACAGCCATTCTTGAGACGCCAGCTCCAAATAATGTTCAGTCCCTTCATCGTTTTCTTGGCATGGTTAACTATCTAGGCAAGTTCATTCCAGACTTAAGCAAACTAGCAGCACCACTTAGAGAGCTTACATGCAAAGATGTATCCTGGTCATGGTTGGAACAGCACCAAAGAGCATTTGATGTCCTCAAACAGAGAATTGCCAGTCCACCAACTCTCAGATGCTATGATGTTCATAAATCTGCTACTCTTTGCTGTGACACTTCAAAATTTGGGCTTGGTGCAGTCAATCTTCAAGAGGGTCAACCAGTAGCATATGCATCCAGAACTCTAACCCACACTGAAATGCAGTATGCGCAGATAGAGAACGAACTCTTGGCAATTGTTTGCATGTTCGAAGTTCCATGATTATATTTATGGTAGACCTATCCAGATTGAAACAGACCACCAACCTCTAGTTACTGTTTGAGAAAGCCTATGCATTCAGCTCCAGCCAAATTGCAAAGTGTGATGATGAGATTGCAGGAGTACAATTTCAATTTTGTCTACACAAAATGCAAACTTCTTTATTTTGCTGATACTTTATACAAATCACCTAGAGATACCACTGAAGAGCATGAGAATGAGAATCTTGATTTTGAAGTCATGGAAGAGAGAAATGTTTCTTTCACACATCTTGATGAGCTTAGAAGTCATACAGCCTCAGATCCTGTTCTATAGAAGCTTAAACACCTTATCAATCATGGATGGCCATCAAAGCAATCTAGTTTACTCAAGAAATGCAACCTTATTTTCCTTACAGAGATGAGATTTTTTGTCTGACAATGATATCATTATGAAAGGTCCAAATGTCATTTTTCCAAAGTCCTTACAACCAGAGTATATTGCCATCTTGCATCGTGGTCAGCCAGGAACTAATTCTACCAAAAGAAGGGCAAGAGGACTAGTATTTTGGCCTGCTATGTCACAAGACATTGAGAGAGAGTACTTTCATCTTGTTCTGTATGTAATAATACAAAGCCACATCAACAGAAACACTTCAGCTAAACCAGATTCCTGAGCTACCCTGGTCGACAGTAGCCATTGACATTTTCAAATGGAATGGTCAACATTACTTGCTGTTAGTATATTCTTATTCTAATTGGTTCGAGATTGATCTACTTCCTAATCTAGCATCCAGTGCTGTCATTACTAAGATAAAGCATAATTTTGTAGTCCATGGTAGTCCACACAAAGTTATTTCTGACAATGGCACGCAGTTTACTAGTTAACAATTCAAAAGATTTGCCGAACAGTGGGACTTTATCCATGTTATGAGTAGCCCTGAGTAACCACAGTCAAATGGTTTGGCAGAATGTGCAATTCAAACAGTTACTAGAGAATTTGAAATGAGATAACAGTGATGTTTTCCTGAATCTCTTGAATCTCAGAATTATTCCTCATGATAAACATCTTGGTTCACCTGCACAGAGACTTCTGTTGAGACAAACCAGAACCACATTACCAATCCGCAACAGTATATTGATTCCAAGTGCTAAGAATAACAGTTCAGTGAAAGCCCATCTGTTAACCCGGAAGTCTTATTACAGTAAGTCCAGCAAACCACTCAAGCCATTACATGAAGGAGAGACCATGAGAATGCAACCGTGCAAAGGTTATGATCAGATTGGAGTTGTGAAAACTGTATGCCCAGAGCAGAGATCGTACATTGTAGAATCACAAGGAGTAGACTTTAGGCAGAATCGGAAATATTTAATGCCAGTGTCCGAGCCTATACCACAGCACCTAGCCTGTGAGGAAAGACACTCTATCTCAGAGTGAGTTGTCCAACATTCCAGTTCCAGAGGACATTCCAGAAAATATCCCTGTTCCTGAGATGAATCCCGAAGTTCCTGATACGACTTGTTCACCGAAGACTGTCCTTGTTGCTAAACCCTGGTTCTGATTACTATATTACTAGATCGGGTTGCATTTCCAGACCATGTTACAAATACGTGGCAACTTAGACGTGAACATTCAGTTTGTTTCTGATGTCAGTATTATCGCATGTCATATTCCACTGTTGTTTCATTGAGGGCAGTCTTCTTGAGGGAGGATGTAGATCAATATGTATGTATACCTTTAAGAAGCTTTCTAGGGGCTTGCACAAGTGTATAAATTCTGAGCATGTTGCAAGTCTGACTGCCATTTTGTACTAAGCTGTTGAAATGTAAGCATGTATGCCTGTGTAGTCTGTCATTTAATCAGTTCATTTATATTTTGTACTGCTGTTATCCATCCTGATATGTTTCCATGTAATAAAGCATGTAAACAAACTACCCCACCTGCTCATCATCCACAGGGATGAGTGACATGTGCCTCTTCTGTTATCTGTTACATCAGAGATGATTAGTTTTCATGTATTGTGTGCACATTTTCTGTCATGAGTTTGAGGTCTACAAAGGTTTTACTTCCAAATTTTGTCCCCACACAAGTGCCTGTTTAGACTCAACCTTACATGAAAACTTGCATACTCATTGATTCTTTAGTTATTGTTTTCACTTCTTTCTCTCTCTTTTTATAATTTCTTCATAAATGGTATGCAATTTTTGTTTTTGATTTGCTTTTCCTGTGCAGTACAGCTTAAGTATCATTGTAGAACCTAGAAGATAACAAGCAATGATTAATCCTATAAATGTTACAGTATCATAGATAATTGTGTTCCTAATGTAAGCTAACTAGAGAGACCATCTTTTATGTTTTTTCTGTTTGGTCGTGCATTTATTTTGAACTGCCAGGAATAAATATAATCCTCTCTTCACCTGTTAATTGCATACTGTCCCCATCCCTTTTCTGGCTAAGGTGAAATTGAAAGTCGTGCATTTTAATCATTTTATGTATACTTAACAGAATCCTGTCCTTGTTTTAACAATACAGGCTGTGGCAGTGCTCAGAAAGATTTCATTCCCTTTGTCTCCTGTATTTCTAATTCTCCCAGATGAAAGGTGGGGATGTCTTTGACTAATAAATAATATAATCTATATAACTTCCATACCAGTTTAGCTCAGTTTTCACATACATAATTGTATGATAAACATTATGCTCTTGACTGAAGTTATAAAAAAGTAATATTTTCACTACTATTCTTTTTTAGAATTGCACACGATGGGTGCTGTTTTGTTTTATTCAAGTACTTCCACTGGTCAAACAGTTTGTGACATTTGTAACAGCTCCATCATGAGTTGAACTTGCCAGCCTGTTCTCCAAGTCTTCCGTTGTCATTAGAACAGCTGGTAGCTCTGGTATTTCCCCCTTTCAATGATAATACACACATTCACGGATTCACATAGAACGATGGTGATGCACATGGTAGCTTGGACATGTGATGTACTTTATTAAAGCTATGCAGTAATTTAGTATCATTCCATCAGATTTCTAAAAGTAAAATTTAGGTATAATAATAGGGAAGGCTTGGCAGGCTTATGATCACCCTATCAAAATGTCATGATGGTTAAGTCCATTCTTTCTTTCTGTAATACGCTATACTTGTTAAGCCTTTGAGTTTATATAGAAATTAAGTGAAATCGTAAAACAAGGCACAGAGACAATATGCACTAAGAAAACAAAACTGTAAAACAGAAGTCAAAAACGTGCAGTAAGACACTAGGAATCCAAAAAGCAAGCAACCCTGCTATGATGTGTGTGTGTGTGTGTGTGTGTGTGTGTGTGTGTGTATATATATATATAAGGAAACAAAGTTCTCACATTACTTTAGAAAAAAAAATAAAGCACCAGTATACTATCTTTCTTTCAGATGCTGTGCTGTTAGAATACAGCTTTCTGTATTGTATTCAAGACCACTCTTATTTCCGTGCATAATAAACAAAGAAACATTATCAAACAATGTAACAAGCAACACACTGAAAGTGAGTATCACTGGGTAATAAAGTTATGAGCACCTGAGGACTGACAGGCATCAGACGAACCTATATGCATGTTATTCATTTATATAAAATCATTCTGAAAATATGCATAGGAGACCCAGTATTGTGACTGCACTGTCATAACAATTTCAGTAGCTCAACAGGTAGCTCACACACCTTTGGTGTAGAACATTCAGAAGACTGTGGGACCTATTCCCACATCCAGTAACTGGATTATTTTTTGCCAATAATAACATTGTGTTGCAACATAAAAGGGAGTGCTGCACTCCTGAGTGTGCTATCCTTCGGGGTGAGATTTTAAACTAAGACACATCTGTGTTGATGGTAGCTCAGGTGGACGTAAAAAATCCCAAGGCAGTTATCAAAAAGAGTAGCAGAACTATATCATACTAGCATAAATTCTAAACAAATCATGTCCCATTCATTCATAAATCTTGAGCAATTTTTTGTTTCCTTTCATCCTGTGTCTTTGGGTTTGGCTGTTTCTAAGCAAACTATTTCTTTATGGATATCTAAGCCCCTTTCCATTTGTTACTCTTTTCATGGGAAAAGCCTTTCTTCTTTTGTTAAGGCTCATTCTACCAGGGCTGTGGCTTCTGGTGTTTTTTTTTTCCCATGCCAGGGCTATCCTACATGGCTTTCTTGAGGGCTCTGCTGGACCTTTCTCCTCCCACCTTTCCACATGAGCTATTATACTTTCCCCTACTGTAAGGAATACTGCAACAGTGATATAGGAGGACATCTACTGTTGTATAAAATCTTACCACAACAGTAGATGTCCTTCTCTTCACTGTTGCAATATTCACTCCCTCCCTCCTCCCCCTGTTTTTGTCTCCTTCTGGATGTTCATGTTACTATTTCCTCCTGGGACTTTTCAGTTCTGAGGATGGTACATCAGTATGTCATCTTTATGCCCTATGCCATGCATCTGGAGCATACTGTGACGTATATCTGAATGACAACCTAAGGCTTTGGTATATTGGCCAGACGTTGGGCTGCCTTAGGCAAGGGATCCCTACTGCAACAGTGAAGAGAAGGACATCTACTGTTATGGCTAGATTTTACACAACTGCACTTTTCCTCTACATTGCACATCTTACATGTTCATTGTGCAAGTGCTTTTTATTTTATTGTTCCTTTTAGGGGCAACTTTTCTAGCATAAGTCCACACAGAAAATCATGTATTTCTGAAACATTTTTAAATCTTGTTTAACTGTGATCAGTCTTCTTCTATTATCATTTACTTATTTCCATGGCCTCTCATAATACAATTTGTCCATGTGCACTGCAGTTTTCTTTGTGGTAAAAGATCTGCAAGATTAATAAACTGCAATCTTATCTTTTCTGTATCGTCTCTTATAGTGCTTTAATGCTTTTTTCTTTTGTTTAACATCAAACATTCACATTCTGAGGTCTATATTTGCGTAGTCTATATCCCCAACATAAATTTAAATATGCAAAGTGGCTTATGAGACCTAAGCCTGCATCTTCCTTATTGCAGTATTATACTCCCCCTTTAATAGGGATAAATGTAGAACCCCAAATGCATTCAAAATAAACTTGTAACAATCGTGTTTCTAGACAAACTGAGAAATGGTGTACACTTCCTCTGTATCCCAGTATATTAGAATGCAACAGATACACATTTTGGAAAAGAATAATGTAAATGTTCACCAAACAGAAATAAGTTTCTTTATCCTTTGAAGAGTATTATCCCATTGTAACATTTCCACTTGTATGCTGTCAAATGTAATATCCCTAATAGAATTTCTTTCAAACTAAAGTCATTACAACTATTATACTTGTTCTTCTGTACCCCAACATTTTGATTTATTCAACAGTAAATATATTGCACTTAAGAGCTTATTTAACATCAGTAATGTTTTCCATCCTCTTGGCATTTTTGTAATAACAATATGATCCATTATAGCAAGTGGTTTGCTACATTTAGCATACCACTCACTAAGTGCTTCAGCCCTGACACCTATTACAGTGTTGACATTTATTTCCGAATAATGATACTGTAAGAAAGTGCCATCAGCAGCTGCCAATTGCACCCCTAACACCTGTCACCTGTGTCAGCTATACTGTTTGCCCCACTTTAGCTATGCATCTGCTTACCTAACCTAAATTAGCAATGTACACACAAGATTTTTCTGCTGATTAACACCAGTAAACCTCATCACAACCTGCATCTTTCACAAAATTATCTAGTTTGCTTCTATATAATAAACTCTTGTTAAAATCTTGGAAAACAAATATTTTCACTATTGCACTGCAAAGACTTGCCAAGTGCCTACCTCTAGCCATCAAGAACTCCAGTGGTGGTAGTTACCAACACAGTACAGCAAAGTTACCCAGCCATCATTCTAGATCCTTCTTTAATGTTTCTCTCCACACTGACAGCATGATTACCAAAATAATTTATCAACTAAGGCTTTATACAGAATCTCCCACCTAGTATCACCCATAGCATGGGCAGCCTTAGCTAAAAATATCTCATTACCAGTTCTTGAATAGGAACTGCCACTGCATGCTTAAACTCTCCTTAAGACACCAACAATCTGGAAGTCGCAGAAAACAAAAATTTGTACTTTCATCCAATTAACTGACATGAGTATGCATCAGTGACCTACTAAAATCATCAGAGTGGTTACCTATTATAAACACAGGCACTTTGCTCCTCCTCAGAACATTAATATTTACAGTTCTTCAACTAGGTCACTATCCCCCACTGATTTTTTTTTTTTTTTTTTTTAATCAGGGAGCAAAGTTCCTCCTTAAGAAATTCTCAGAATGACTTAAGGTTCATAGATAGAGGTTCATAGATTAGTACTAAGCTAACTGCCCTAGCGAGCCATTTTAAGCTTAGCCAGTTATCCCTTGTCAGACTCAAACCCTGCACCTTGTGTTTGTAAGGCAAACACCTTAACCATTAGGCCACCCTCCCAACCCCTAACTGTTCTAGAGCAATGAACATTCAAAACTACAGTAGGGTAAAAGACATTCTCAAGGTCAGGACCTGCACTAAAAAAAATCACCTCCCCAATGAAGTGAAGAACAACATAACACATTGTAATTACGTATAGAATTATAGAAAATACAACACAACTGAGTTTTATGAGTATTTACACCTTGCCAGTGCCCACCCTCAGACCAAACCTTCTTTCTCTCAAGGAGGGCCAGACTAATAAAACTGGGATGAATTTGTGAATATCCATCCAATCATCCATCTTCCTTTTGAAAGAGGAGAATATATCGCACAGTGTAACTTGCAGTGGGAGTCTATGCCAGAGGTGAGGGAGTTGCAGTACAATGAACCTCCCCCTATACCTTATTCTGTTTATCTGCTGGCGAAGATTTAGATCCCTTGTTCTGGTATAGATGGGACTATTCATTTTGTGCAGATGGAAAAGATCCTGGACTACTGGATCACTAATGGCTCTAAAGGTGAGACACTGATCTCCCGTCAGTGGTCTTTAAGATAGTCTTCCTGATGGCATGTTGTGTAATATTTGCACTGTTTTTGTCTACTTATTCTGCATGATGGCTATTTTAGCTTTTCTGATTGAGCACCACTACTGCCTATAATTTTATCATCTGTTTGACAGTTCTGTACAAAGAAATTACAACTGTGTCGTGGCAACATCTGTCCTCTGTCCTCTTATAACATCACCTATTGTGT
>NC_056744.1:186716670-186871670 GCF_019279795.1 Protopterus annectens
CTACTTAACACCGAATGTGTGATGAGACCTTTGGACCCAGGTGGACAGTAGTCTGTCCTTTGATAGTCACATCGCCACAGTATTCAGGAAGTCCTTCTACGTGGCACACACCATCACAAAAGGGTTCTCATCCAGGGAAAAAAGAGGTCATTGTTCCCCTCTACTCGTCACTCATTAGACCCATTATAGAGTACAATGCCCCTTTTGGAATGTACCTCACAAGACATCTGCAGCAGCTGGAAAGGCCACTACCTCACAAAGAGGATTACTGGCCTCAAACAGATGCCCTACACTGACCATCTCAAAAAATTCCAGCTTTACTCCATAGCATATCGCCTACTCCAAGGTGATCTCTGCCTAACATATAAAGCTATGTCAAACCCAGAGCTGTTGGACATGCTACACCTAAAGAAATCCAAATCCCTCCGAGCTACACGCTCTAGGGACCTAAACCTTGTCACCACAATAAACAGGACATGCTGGAGGGATAGATTCCTGTCCCAGAGACTTCCCATACTCTGGAATAAGCTACCCATCTATGTCGAGCAAAGTTCTTCATTAGCACTCTTCAAGAAAAGTCTTGATGAGTGGATGGGAAATAGGAAATGCACCCCAGGGATCACTTATGTGTCTCTGCTCAACAGTGGCACAGGAAATTAACTTTCTTGGGTGGCATAAGCCAGGGGACCTTGTTGGCTAGGCTTACATAGGCCGTCGATTTTCATATCCATAAATAATAAAACTAATTAATAAATGCTACATGTACAAGATTCAACCCATTGACCATTGAATGTTTGCCAAGCAAATTAACATTTAATAGACAAAAAATAAATGAGTAGCATCACTCCCATTTGTACACATTCATCAGCTGTGCAAATACTTTTCCATTATCATAAACAAGTGAGTAAATAGTTGGTACTAGTAATACTAGCAAATGTCAAAACTTCTATGTCAGTATTATAAAATACATCACCAAGCAGGGTAAATGGCAGACTTCAAAGTGTCTGGAATTAACTACTCAAAACATCTGTTAAAGTATCCTAGTTCCTTTTTAGTTTGCCCATTATGATTTATTTGACTTGCCATTGTGGATGTTGGATGAGAAATTGGCACCCACCTGTCTGTATTAGTTAAATTTCAGTTTCCGTTTATAGTTAAGGTCCCATTTATCAGTCAGCTGTATTGTCATAGTATTTGAAGATTTGCTGTTCTAAAAACTGTACTACATCTGTTTTGCAGTATTAATAGCTTCTTTCTTTTGCCATCCCACATAGTGATTTTTTTTTTTTTTTTGCTCGTACCCCAATAAATAAGGCCCTTCTGGCTAAAACATAACTTTAAATCTACTTTTTTTCATTTCATGCTGCATCATCATCTCACTTTCAAATACTGTTCTGATGGGTTTAGCTATTCACGAAACGATATTTTGATAATTTTAATCGCCCTATTCATCACTAAGAGGTAATTCAAATCACAGTGAAGTGGGGGAAAGGGTTACACTTATTTCTTTTCAATATTAAGATAGTTGTTGAAAGTGCTGCATTCATTACTATGAGGTCATATCATATCAGCTTTTTTGGCAAAATAATGTCTTTCACTGGCCTTATGTTTCTAGTTATAGTCTTGTTTTTCTGGTAGAGTCTGCCTTACGAGTAAAATTAATTTAATCAGATTAACCTCATGCAAAGCAATATTTTATGATGCATTGTAAGAGGTTATGGCTGCTGTACTCACCACTTTGAGGAATTACAAAATCTAACATCAAGAACTCTCCATGATTGATCGTATATCTAGGTTTATCATCTCCACCAGACTTAATTTTGTATCTTTTTCCAGAAGTTCCTTTGATTGGGAATGGGCGTGTATCCTTCATGCATGCCATAATGTCAAAATCTGACTGCATAAGAGTCCTTATCCCCTGCATATGCACATTGTTTTATACTACACTGTATGACTACATGATTAATGTGACTACTGTCTTCAGTCAGGCCATGCAGAACTAGAGCTGAGCTGATGCAATGTCCAAAATTTGTGCAAGCATCTCAAGAACAAGAAATGCGCCTCTCCCAGTCCTAAAGTCCCTTGCACAGAGCAAAGGACTAAAATGAGATTAAGTGTATACTAATTAGAGCAGGTCCCCACCTCACTGAAACTTAGTAGTTATCACACAACACAGGCTTACCTCAAGGAGGCATAGATCCTAGACAATCTTCTAAACAGAATCTTATGTGAAGTTCTCTCTCACCCTCCAGGCAGTGACACAGGTACTGACACCATTCCCCTGAGGTGCGTAATCCTACCACTGTTCATACTTTACAGCCACAGAATTTCAAAGGGGTATGCAAATGAAATAACATTTTGCAGTGATAGCAAAGACTGAAATCCAAACTGTTAGCAGCATAAAACAATAATCCAAACATTAACAAAACCTAAACTGTACCATCCTTAACCCACCCAGGTGGGGGACTACACCCCCAACAATCCCCCTAACTAAATATACCAACTCCAAGATCGCACTATAGTTGGGAAAGCGTCAAAGTTCATCTTATTGGCCAACAGGTTACTTGCCCCAGGAAGATCTTCATGCTGTGGTGGTTTGCTGAAATGGGTTTTCGATATTGTCATCTTGGCGATCCGGTCTTCGATTTTGTGGAGTTTCAATGATTTGAATCAAAAATGTATATACAAATATAGGTGTACCTAGAATTATGTAAACATCATAATATCTAAAGTAAAAATAAAGACAAAACTAAACAAAAATATCAACAAAATCTATGGGTTTAGCAGGGAGGGTTATACTCCTTTTCCCCACTACTGTGTAGCCCCAGAGTTGGTAGATATAATTAAAAGGGAGTGCAAGCCTCACATCAGGGATGCAGGGGGTTTGTCCCCTTGCAAAAACATTGCTTTGGGATTTAATTAACTTTTATTTCTGTCTTGTATTTAGATATTTTTTGTTGATATTTTTGAATTTGATATGATTAGATCATTCCAACCATTCCCATATGTATATATGTGAGGGTGTGCTTGTGTGTGTATATGCACACATATATACACGTGTGTGTGTGTATATGATATATATATATATATATATGTGTGTGTGTGTGTGTGTATGCTGTGATGTCTGCTGCTATAAACGACTGTTTGACTTAGTATCAAAATAAATGATTGTATTGCAGAGTTGACTTAAAATATTTTTTGATAAAAATGAGAATATGCTGAAAGTTCTGAAGTACATACAGTTTATATCATTGGATAAGTCCTGATATTAGAATTTTTTACAGAAGTACATAAGGTTTATATGGTTGGATCCGTCCTAATATTAGAGTTTTTCTACACTATTCATAGTGCAACTATAGATTAAATTCCAGATATTGGTTACAGGACTATATTTGAATTATCCACTTGTTGCAAAGGATGGTGATTTTTGCTGAATCCCTTTTAATGAGCATTCTTTGCATGTGCCTGTGTGTGTGTATGATGTTGTCAAACAGTGTGATATGGAAGTTCCACCTTTTTCCCACTGTTGTGCAGTCTTGGAGCTGGTAAGATTGTATATTAATTTTAGTTGCAAAGTGGAGGACACAGGAGCTTGTCTCCATGCAAAAATATTCATTTATATTTTTTGTTAGATTTCAACCATCGGCAGGTCCACTTTATTTCTTCAATGTAAGGTGTGACCAGGGAAATAGGGAGTAATTACATTAATTGCTAGAAGAACTCCAATAGTGGTAGAAGAGGGAAAAAGATGATAATGGTAGATCCATGGTAGAGAAGGGCTACTGGCAAGGGAAGAGTTTTACGCTAGCATGTATTCCACCTAAAACTGCTCTTATGGTTCTTAAGAAAATTTTGAGAAAAATCATTAGCTTTCAGCAGGGAACATTACTTATAGGTGGGAGATGGAATTTCATTTGCAACAGTGAGGATGTATTGGAGAGGGTAAAATATAATAAAAGATAGTAGATTTCTAAACAGATTTATGAAAATATTTGGTATGAAAGATATGAATTCAGTAGTAGGAACTCTGAGAGAATTTACATGCTATTCCCCAAGGTACAGTAACTGGGCTGAGCTAGACAGAAATTGTTTTGCAGGAAGATGTGCATCTAATTGAGAACTTTGACACATATCCAATAACTATTTCTGTTCATGCACCAATAATAACTGAAATAAAAATGCAGGGTAATGTAAAAATGAGACATAGGCACTTCCCCCCACCTACCTGTTAAAAAGAGAGGAATTGAAGGAATGGGTAGTGGAAAATATTTGGGAGTTATTAGGGAAGATAAGAAGTACTTCAGAAGTTATAGCTAGTGAGTGGGGAAAAAAGCGAAAGTGGAGTGCAAAAATGGGGAACAAGAATTATTTACATTATTTACATGAGCTGACAAAGGTTAAAGGATTACAGAATAAGGGGAATATCGTGGAACAAGAAGAGGCACAAAGGCTAAAGTGAGAATAAGGGGTAGCTGAATAATATGCATGAGTTTAGAAACACTGCTGTTAAGCAACTCTTTTTGATAATAACTTCAGAGCTCAAAAATAATAAGCACAAGGACGTAGGCATCAGAAAGTAGAAGGTGGTGTTGCCAAACCTAGGGAACCTATAACAAGAAAAATAACCACAGATCCTGCAGGATATTAGAGCGATTTTGGAAATTTTATGAAAATGTATATAAAGCAAAGAATATGTGGAAATAAAGAAAAAGCACAATTGGAAATATTTATGGAAGACATAATATGCCAAGCTTAGAGGTAGATGAGGCTCAACAATTAGCAATTAAGACAGGAGGAGATTAGATAATGGTGATATATAACCAATCTGCAGGAAAGTCTCCAGGAATAGATGTTATTCTTGTGGAAGTTTGGAAGCCATGATAAAATAAAGTGATAAAGATCTGCAAAGTCTTATTTAACAGTATTTTAAAAGGAGGGGAATGACCACTATCTTGGAAAAAACTGTGGTGGCTGTAATACCTAAAGATGGTAAAGACCCATCAGATCCAGCTTCATATAGGCCCATTTCAATTTTAAAACCATGGTTATAAAGTGTTTGTCTATAATGACTAAAAGAATGGCAAAGGTGTTGCCGAAATTGATAGATATGGATCAGTGTGGTTTTATGGAGGGGAAGCAAACACTTAATAATAGAACAGTAATGATCTAGAGGGTAGCAGAATGCCACTGTTCTTGGTGGGTCTTGATGCAGAGAAAACATTCAACAGAGTAAGCTGATATTTTATAAGTAGGGCAGTTGAAGAATTTGCATTACTTAGGAGGATATATGAGGGGTCAGAGGCTAAAATTAAAGGAGGAGGTTTCTCTGTGATAAGTTGTGCCTGAACAGAGGAATCAGGCAGTGGTATCTTCTTTTCTCTTTGTTACGTGCATAATATTTAGAACAATTGAAAAAAATAAGGGACTTGTATTCAAGGATATAATTTGTATGATAATCAAGAAAAGTTTACTTTATTTGCAGACAATATTAATTTATACCGGATAAAACCAGAAAAAGAACATATCAGTGTTGTGAGACATTCTGAGGCAGTTTCAAGTTTTTTGGGAATATAAAAATTATAAAAATTAAAGAAGATAGAGGGAAAAACAAAGGCTATAGCTGTAAATAATGTACCCACACATGAACTGATTTAGCAATGCCCATACTTATGGGAACATGATAAAATGAAGTATTTAGGAGTATGGATTAAAAAGGATTTTGTTATGGCAGCCAAGGATATGTGGGAAGAGACCAATCAAATGATAATACAAAACCTGAGAAACTGGAAGTTGTTTATGGATATGGATAGCAAAATACAAGCAGTGAAAATGTTTTAGCCCCTTTAGTTTTATACAAAGGTCAGCATATTTTTATTAAACAAAGGAAAAGTTATGGGTAGTAGTTAATAAAGGGTTGAAGGATTTTGTCTGGGAGAAGGAGGGCAAGCATCAAAATGGATAAACTGATCTTCCAGTGGAACAAGGTGGTTTAGAATTACCTGATTTGAAGGGTTATTTTGGAGCTGCAGGGTTAAGGCTCTTATATAGAACACAAGCAGAAAGCTGCAATTCGAAGTGGAAAGGGATGATGATGAAGCAGGCAGGAAATTCAAAAAATAAAGGTAGAGTGGGATTTTGGATGTAGGTCTTTGAGAAATGCCACAATCATACAGAATATTCATAAAGTAGCAGAAAGCTTTCTAGGAACTAAGCCAGCGTAGGAATGGAGAAAGGATATTCTGAGGATAGAGATGACCACAATCGGGTAGAGAGAATAGGCAAGGTATTGAGAACAAATAGATAAGGAAAGGTAATAGAATGGGAAGACACCAAGAAGACATTTGGACTGCAGACTAGAGACTGCCTTCCTATCAGGACTGATATCAGAGTATTAGCAAAGAGAAAGGGCTAGGGGAATCGTAAGTGAAAGACCTCTACTGGTAGAGTTTGTAGTTGAATCTAGTACAGAAGCTGCTGTTAAAAAGAATAATTCATAGTTCATATAAAATATTGCACAAATGACTAGACGTAGCAATCAGAGGAGGTTAGAAAGGATTGGGACGAGAGATTAGATATGCAATTCACAAAGAAATAATGGGAGGGCATATGTTTGACTCCCAAATATGAAACAATGTATAGAAGATTTAGGATTTTTGCTTGTATGTATTTGCATATGTATTTTTATATGCCAAGCAGACTCAACAAAGAATTTTTCCTCAGGTAGGTGGCAAATGTTGGAAGAGTGATTAGGAAATAAGAGGAAACTGGGAGCATATGTTTTGGGAGTGTAATGAGTTGGCACACTTTAAAAATTATTTGCAGAATACTCTGTCAGAAATATTAGGTGAGAAAATGGGTGTTACTGAGGAATAGATTTTTTTTTTTTGGCGGGGGGGGGCTGGGATATAGGGTCTGTATTGCCTAGACCTAGCAAGTCCTTGTTACATTTAATTCCAGTGGCTGCCAAAAAAAAACAATTACTTGAAAATGAAATCAAAGTCTAAACTAACCATACCTGAAGTAGTGAATACTGTAACAAAGATAAAAGAACAGGAAATGGAATGTTTAGAACATGGTAGGAGCAAACTGCATAAGAATGAGGTTTTAAGGGAAGGTAGGAATTGACCAGTTTATATAATACTGGATTGATTATATTGTACAAAAGAATATATGTGATATATGATGTTTGTAACTGTGTACAAGTTAATATAGTCTGTTTTAAATATATGTTTGTCTATGTCACGTGATAATTTAGTAAAGGTGTTTTAAAAAATATATAATGTATGACAATTATTAGGTTTTTTGATGAATGTTACATATACACACACACACAGTCACACATATCTATCTATTTATATATATATATATATATATATATATATGTGTGTGTGTGTGTGTGTGTGTGTGTGTAAAGAGGGATAGACATGTTTGATCAGTGGTATCTGCTAGAAGGCAAGTGTCCTGATCCTAACTCCCTAAAGTCACTCTTCCGCAAATGTGTTTGTATTATTTTATTTATTTAACATTTGTTAACTGGGAAAGTCTAACTTGGAACAAGCCAATTTTCAGTGGAGGCCCACAGAGAAATGCTCCAGACGAATGTCTTTGTAACGTGGGAGGAAACCGGAGCAGCCGGAGGAAACCCACACAAACATAGGGAGGACATGTAGAGTACGCACAGAAGGCACCCCAGAAGAGAATCGAACCAGAGAACCTCTTTCTGTGAGGCGACAACGCTACCACTGCGCCGTCCTCCATGTGGTACAGTGGGGCTGGCTTTTATGCAAGATTGCAGTTGTGTGGACCAGTTTTAAACTGTATTAGGGTGTTTCTCTCTCTCTTTCACACACACACACACACACACACACACACACATAATATATACTTGATGTACATTTTTTAATTATAAGAATGAGGGGATAAGGTCCTCCACTTGGTAGGTGTGGAAGAGTTGCCCTCATACAAGTTATTTTTTAAACTTATGTCACTCACAGCTTTGGGCCAATGCATTGTTGACAATTTTAGGTTGTCCTATTAATTGTCAGTGGATTTTACTTTTGGGAATCGTAGAGGATCTGTAGAAAAATAGAAAAAAGGAGATGTAGCAGAATAAGTGAGAGTAGACCAGAAAAGTGGAGTGTCTTATTTTCTGAGTCTATTAATAGGTTAATTGGTTAAAGATGCCGTTGCCTTATAAGATTTTCTAAAGACTAACTTTAAAGGCATTTAAAGCTATAAATGCTGAATGTTGCATTGGTGGCATATTATAGGAGTAGATATTGTCACCAAAATGAGTATCAAGGTTGGTGTGTGTGTGTGTGTGTGTGTGTGTGTGTGTGTGTGTGTGTGTGTGTGTGTGTGTGTGTGTATATATCTCCACTCCAAGTCTGTGATTACACAGGCTTCTAAAAGAGGAAGACAGCTTAACACACCACATTCACCTTCTCTCTCCCCTTCAGGTGTAACTGCCATTGCAAAAGCTGATGCCCTTGCAGTGACAACTGTCTTGAGTATTAATCAGCTGGCTGCCAGTAAACAGTAGGCCTTCCTGAATTCATCAATAGTTGGATGACATGATACATGCTTCTTTGGTGGTGGTTTTCATTAAAAATCTAACACCTAGTTATATCTAATTCCAAATGTTTACAATTCTTCTTTCACAGTGGAATGCAGTTTTTTCTTTTACCCCTTTTCCTCTAACCTGTTTCGTTGATTTCTTATAACCAGCATTTTATTTATTTTTCTTTCTTTTGTTTGACCTTTTATTCTCTGCAAACTGCATAAATGTGCATGTGTGCAGTGTGCTCTCTCTCTCTCTCTGTGTGTATGTATGTGTGTATATATATATATATATATATATATATAGTTTGCTGTGTATTTTATTTTTTTATTGTCGTTTACATTTTACCTAATAAGAGACGCTAAGTAATCTGTATACACACTTCATTATTATGACCTAAATAAAATGATTGAAACCCAGACTTGAGAGTGAATTTTGATTTGTAGAGAAACAGTTGAAGGTAGAAGATGATAGTTATCATAGAGGACTTTCTTTTCCATCAGTGAAGGCTTACTGCGTCACAGCTCTTTTAGGAGATGATGTAACTGTAGGCAGTGGATTGTGTGTATACACCAGTTTACACCACCAGCTTCCCAGCATCACAGGCATGTTGTGAATAATGAAAAAATATGAATGTCATGGGACATCCTTTCAAAAGTATGTTTAGTAATATTCCTCTGAGATATGCATCCACATTCCCCATGTGATTTATGTACTGAAAGCTAATATTCACTTTGTATTTTTCATTGCTTTTCTGTTTTTTTTTTTTTTTTTTTTTTGTTTTTTGTTTTTTTTTTTTTCTCCTGTATAAGAGGAGTGATTAACAGAATATTTTTGTTTTTGTGTGTTCAGGAATCAGGCTATGCTGTTTGGTGGAAATCCTCGCTATGAGAATGTCCCACTTATCGGAAGAGGCTCCCCTCCACCTACAGTACGTTGGGCTTCTGAAGCCAAGTCATTTTTATGAAGATAACTTTTACTTCCATTTATATACTTTTACATTATTAAAAAGTGCATTGGATCTGACCATTTTAAGCAATTAATTTTTGAAGCAGGGTAAACAGAGATGTAATCGAGAACCATGTTACCATGGAATGTAACATATCAAAATTTGTGACAGCTCTTGGATAGCCTGCAAATAACTCTTCTGATGTAGAGTAGACAAAAACAAATAAACTTGAAAGGACAGTAGTAGTGTCCATTCTAGGGTTTTAACTAATGTAAGGCTTTGTCCTCCATATTCAAAAAGCATTTTGTACATTTTATTTTCAAGTGATGAAAGAATCTTGTACATTATTTATCTTGTAAGAGAACTGTAACATTGAAGCATAGATGTTAATATCAGGTAAAAATCAGTCATTCCATCTGTCCCTGTTTAATTTCAGATCTTGTTTCACTAATAAATTTATTTGTAATGTGTTAATATATAACTTTATGAAACATCCACACTGGAGACTAAGTAAATTAATCACTTCATTATGAGTCATCAGAAACTGTCATATTTGCATAACATTTTAATTAAGATGGGCCAGAAAATTGTGATTTGTACAAAGTTATTAATTATCTGGACCAGAAAATTGTGATTTGTACTAAGTCATTACTCCCATCTTCCAAGGCCAGCAGGTCACCTTTACTGCCAGGATGGTCATTTGTGAAACAAATAGTCCTATTACCTATCAGTAGATTTGGAACATGGGGGAATGTAACCCAAAGTTAAGCACATGCCTCTTTTCTTTCTCTGAAGGGCATTGTGGAGTGGCTGCTTTCATGTGGACATAGTACTCAGGGGAAACTAGGAGAGGAGGTAGTTCACAAGTCAAATGACATTACTTGCTCAGTGAAGCTATCACTGTGTAGTGAGGTGACAGCAGATGTTAAGAGAAAAATGATATGAAATGAAAGTTAACAGGCACGTGCAAATGAAAGGTGGAGAAAACAGAGACTTTCCCAACATTAAGGGGCTTAAATATTTTGCATCCTACCTGTTCTTACCTGATTAATTCAGGTTTAATAAACTACAGTTATGAAGGATGCACAGGGAATAAGATGTTTAAGCTTCTGATGAATGGTGGCATGTTTCCACTCTGGCAGCTCAGTTCTCTGCTGTTCATTTATGGACAACTACATATTTTTTCAGTTACCTTAGTAAAACTAGTGATGGACCCATGGTTACATGTCATATCATGTGTACACAGTACTACAAATGTAACTGAAGAACAATATATGGGCTGGCATGGTGTGTTAGGACCTGTTCACAACCATTGTGGTTTGCGGATTAGGTCCTTGTGAGCCGTAGAACGATTAAAGTCCTTTTCCTTCTATAAATGTAATTATACAACAAAGCAGGATCACAAAAGGCCCATCGTGATGGTCTGCTCTATTTTGTAATGCAAGTGCCCTAACCACCAATCCCCTATGCAGATAAACCCACCCAACTGTGTTATCTTTGGGACAGCAATTCTGTACTGCCCAGTGATGCTCTGCAGCTGACTGCAGTGATTCCCTCTTCCCCTACAAGTATGTTACTCAGCAGTATATCAACAGAAAAACAGCCACCACCTCCAACATTTCTGTTGTGTGGCAGGATAATTCCTGTCAGCAGTGGAGTCACCTGTTGTTCAAACAAGCCTGATACAGCACACAGTATTGCCCCATCCCACACTGTGATGCTGGTGAGTTTGTAGACCACTTCATTTCCATAGTGCGGTAATAAATCCCCAGACCACCATCATGACAGATGACTGTGAATTCTTTAAGTCACAGTCATCAACCACGGGGAAACATCAGCAGTGACATAAGGCAGCCTAACTAAGTGCAGTAAACCTTACCAAGTCGCTACACATGGCTATTAGTTAAGGAAAAGTGTAGAAAGCTACACTGACTGACTTTGGTGCATGATGTAGCACTATCAGGCTACATGGTACTGTATGTCTTTTGTAAACACAGGAGCACCTGGTGCAGTGATGTTTAACAGACACTTGCATATGTCATTACTTGTTATTAAAGTGCTCATGCAGCTAAGCAATATACTGTAAATTAATACAGCAAAGAAAACACAATAAATGAAAACAAGAAAGAGAATTAAACAGCAGCAAACAAAGTTTCATACTACTATAGTGACAATAAAGAAATATGGATAATGGACATTACAAGTATCTTTAACTTCTAGTGTGAAATAGAATGACAGGCCAAGATCTGCAAGCCATTCAAGTGAAAATATAAAACCTAAACTGTTGTTTTCTGTCATTTGGTGAATCTTCACAGCACACACATGAGCCACATCTTTATAAAGTTATCTTGCAAACTGATGTTACAAAAAGACCATTTACATAAAACATACCTAACCGCGATAGTCTGGTTTTCAGTGCAGCACAATTTGTCAGGCTGCTGATACACATAGAATGTAAATAACAGAAACAGAAAACCTTGGGTGCCACACAAGATGTTTGTCAGGTTATAAAAAGCTACAGCCAGATTAACCATATTGATGAAAACAACAACTTGCTGCTGAGAATAGACAAAAATCAGATATCCAAAGCCCATCTCTCCAAAGAAAGCTGACAGCTATCAAACCCAATATGTGAACACCAAGAACTGTCCTATTAGTTTGACACTGCTTGCTGGAAATCGAAAAAACTAGTAATTGCTGTAAAAATACTGCCGAATATAGTAGGAAGAAAAGTTTCCATCTCTATGTGGTTATTATGGCTTCAAATATATACTCCAAGCAAAGTACAGTTTTGACAACAGCTGTTCTAGTTGCCAAACTGTAGTCTGAGGTCATAACATGCAGCTGAAGTCCTAGCAGAGAGCTGACACTTTGAACTGTTGTACTCTCTTAAAAATTCACAGAGCAGTCAGCAGTACAGGAGCGCAGCAGATGGAGGCAGTTAATTTTACTGCTTGACTTTAGAAATCAAAGCTAAGGCAACAGGATGAGCACTCGGTCTCTTCAGGCACATCCAGTCACTGGGCCTTGCTTAGCACTGAAAAAGGCAGTTATGCCAACTGGAATTACCAGATTAAAAGCTAAATTATACCATGATCCCCCCAAAACGTGCACGCTGATTGGCCAGCGTGCCCGTTGTAAATCGAGTTATACTAATGGAAAAAGGTCCGGTCGCCCGGACTTTTTTCCATTAGTATAACTCGTTTTTTTTAAACACTGTCTCGCTATGTTAAATGGGTTTAACATAGCGAGACAGCTTTAAAATAAGCAACGGAGATCTCCGTTGCTTATTTTAAAGCTGTCTCGCTATGTTAAACCCATTTAACATAGCGAATGTTAAAACAACGGAGAAAGCAAGATCTCCGTTGCTTTTAATCTCGCTATGTTAAATGAGTTTAACATAGCGAGACAGTTTTAAAATAAGCAACGGAGATGGCCGTTGCTTATTTTAAAACTGTCTCGCTATGTTAAACTCATTTAACATAGCGAGACTAAAAAGCAACGGAGATCTTGCTTTCTCCGTTGCTTTTGCACAGCTCTGATGTACTGCGCAGGCGCAGTACATCAGAACTGCCGGATGCCAGACATCTGCGGAAGGGCAGTAAACAGGCATTATACTATGCCATTATTTAAGAAAAGTAACAGTTTCTTTTCTTAAATAATGTCATGTATAATAGCAATAACCCACTTCTGGGTGTGGGTAATGCTAAATTTACCCACGGTTGGCTTTGTTTGGTCCTCGGGCCGCCTCGGGACCAAACCTCGCCAACCGTGGGTAAATTTAGCATTACCCACACCCAGACGTGGGTTATTGCTATATTAAATTAAAGTGTGTATATGGGTGTATTTCTCTGTCTCTCTCAATCCCTAACTTTCTCTCTCGTATGTGTATATATATATATATATATATATATATATATATATATATATATATATATATATGTGTGTGTGTCTGTGTATCTATACTTAGTCAACTGAGCAAAACATCAAACCTACTCTAAAGAGAAATACTCAAAAGTAAAACCTATAAAAAAAGACAAAAAAAAAGACCACTGTAATATTATTATTATTATTATTTTTGCAGGAGACACCCCACTTGGGGAGCTTTGTCTGTACATACCCTGCCAATTATATATATACACCAACTCTAAGACTGCACCGCAGTGAGGAAAGGGCTACACTGCAATTTCACACAGACAAAAAAGTAACAGTGTATAGGATCAGCTGATTTTCAGTCACATATACAGGCTTTTTTTCATGTTCAGCCAACAAAACATTTACGCATTAGTTAGTATTCCATATATGGAAATAATTTGTTTTGTTGAGCGTTCAGCTTGTTGAAGTTTGAATTTCTGAGCATTCATTTTTGCTGCCTTACGTAAGCTGGCTAACTAAGAATGGGAACATTTGTGCCTGCAGTATTGTAGTTCAGTACCATCTGTGAACAGTGCCTGTGAGTCTTGCTGTTACTGTTGTACATAACTGCTAACTTAGACACAAACTGAGCATGGACTTAAAATTGCTTTATGTGGTAATAGATATAATTGTTTAAATGTTTTACCATCCAAAGGTGAGAAACAGAATGTCGCTGCACAGCAGGGTTTAGGGATTTGTCCTGCCCTCATTGTTGTGTTATCTCAGAGTTAGTAATCGTAAGTAGCAGTAGGTGTGGGAAGTGCAGCAGAGCTTGCCCTGGCATAAAACATGTTTTTTATGTGCCTTCAGTGAATTGAGGTTTGATCTTTTGAGAGAGATATTGTGTTTTCAAATGTGCATGTTCAATGAAGTGCTAAAGAGATATAGATATATAGATGTGTGTGTGTCTGTGCATGAGTATATGTTGATTTATTCAAATGCAAATGCATAAACACTAAAGTGATCAATTCTGGCAGTTAGAAAATCAACATAAATTGATAACATCAACAAAAAGTCACAAAACAAGGTGGTTTCCTTATAGAATATGGTCAAAAAATCCCACCACACAGACATAATTTGTCTGGATAGTAGTGTTGTATTAACCTTTTTTTAAGGTAAGTTTCAGGGTTAGAAATAGAGGCAGGTTTTAGGGTTAGTACACATTAGTAAGGTGCTTTGCCCCCTGCACCAGCTTACTTAACTCCTGCTAACTCTAATCCTGCAATTTACCTCAAGAAAACCATTTTTATAACATTACTACTACACAAAACAGACACACACACACACACGTATATTATTATTCATCCCATTTCATAACCCTAGCCCACCTGCAGTCACACACGCACTCCCACTCCATAAGCCTGAAACCTTCAGAATATCTGGAATTCTTACTTTACCCCGAAAATTTTGACGTTTGTTCATCTGAAATCTCAACATTTCTTTGAATAGAACACTTGATTCAGTCATTCACTCCATCGATGAACAGCTGATTTGATGGAGTGAATGACAACCATAGATATATGGCAATAGACACAGACATACACACACACACACATAGCCTTGCCTAGCTTTTCTCCAAACTTTAAAAGAAAATTTATATTGCCCCACTTAACTGTATGCAAAGCTGCATTGCTAGTAAAAATGTTAAGTAGCTCCCATGCAGAGTTTCTTGGTTCAGCATATGAAGTATTTGTTCTCAACCATTTAGAAAAGAAAACTTTCATATCCGCTGACAAAAACAAACGTGTCATATTCATTGGCATAAAATAGAGTAAAATACAGTTTGAAAATATTCAGAGTGAGATACCTTCACAGTGCTTGTCTGATTAACTTCCAGGTGTATAGGGATTGAGTTATTAAACTTTTGCTGGTGGGCATGTTGTGGGGTTATTTTCAAAAATATGTTAAAAAGCAAGGTGTTCAAATTTATATTGAGTATGCTTTTACATTGCTGAGCATGTAGGACTTTTCAGGAGACAGTTTCTCTGTATAATACAGAGAGCTTGCATTAATTCATATTTGTTGCAATAACCACTTCCTTTAACAAGGTAGAAACCTCAGCAATCAGCCTTAAAAACTAGTTATTGTTTTCTTTATTGGTGGCATTAAATGTACTCCTCTATATGTTCGATCATTCTCTTAGTACCTGTGACCATTTCTGTGTAGCAGGAGAGATTATTAAAATAATCCCCGATAGTATGCTAGTCTGCCAGTGGGATCCATTACACATATTATCTATGTTTATTGAGAAAGTCTGAATCGGATAAGGCCTGGGGAGAAAAACCTCTGAATAGTTTTGCAACAATAATGACAGAAATCAACTTAAACATTTTTCAAAGGCTATTGGGTGGTTTTACAAAATTTATGGAAGAGGTCCTGGGAGAAAAGTTCCAGACATATCAAGATAGGAAATCCATGATATAAATATAGCTTCTGCACACATGAGAGATAACTAGCTGCACTATGACAATGAAGAAATGAAAATGTGTCTGTCAACGTTAAGTAAGTGAAAGTTCAAGTTTACAGTATTTATACACTGACAGCTGTACTTAGATGTTTGTTTATTTATTTTATTTTGCTCTATTTTATATTACTATTGTTTATCTGGTTTGTCCGAGTAGGTTTAGTTAAAAACCTCTTTTCAGCAGAGGCCTAGGAGAAAACATATTACATTTTTAAGCATTCAGTAATGTACATGAACAGATATTAAATACTATACACATTAACAGTTGCCCATACATTTGCTAGTTGGATTACATTCATATGAAAGCAGAGGCAATTATTATGGTATGAAGATATTTATTCATTAGTAGATGTTAGCATTTGAGGAGTTTATCAGTGGGTTTGTCAGATAGATAATTGGTCATGCAATTAGTGCTTAGAAATTCAAAGAAATGGAGGTGAGCGAAGGAACTAAGTAGGTCAGAAAATGTTATTATGTAGTTAGGGGGTTGGTAATAAAGCAGGCTCTCAGACAATTTTATATATGTGGCTATCATAAGGTTCATATTAGAAGTATAGAGGTGGAGGTTGGGGGGGTGAGCAGTATCAGAATATAATGTATACACCTGTGTCAGTGGTAGTGGAATGTGGTTCCATAGTTTAGCTACAGTATTTGAATATAGAGAGTCACCTGCAGTATCAAGTGATTTGGTTGTAGTGATTAGTGAATTCTAGTCCTGTATTAAGTTGTGAAGGGCTGGGAAATTTTCTGGCTTATAGAGAAGTCTGTATATTATAATTAGCTGAGAAAGAGCTTTGTCAGTTGTTAGGTATATAATATAAACAAGATAAAGTTTCTTGACATTGTTATATACTAAGGTCAACAGATGTATCAAAAAGTAACTATGACATTCCAGTGAGTAAACTTAGAGTACTTCTTGGAAAATGCAAGTGGCATGCATCAATGCATGATTGGTGGCAGCAGTGTTGAAGTAGAAAAACACATATTAGACTAACAGGCAGCAGTTATATATTTGGCACATATAGATCCTGGAGGTCAGAAGAACCTCATATTGACAGTATGCTATCCAGCAGGCCTTATAGAAAGAGAAGACAACTGAAGAGAATGAGTGTAAAAGAGGAAGGCAAGGCAATATGATAGGAAGATGTACAGACTACTGTTAGGAATTGCACAGAGTTTGATAATCGTAGGGGTGGTGAGGGTAAGGTGATGGGAAAGAGTCAGGTAAATGAATCAGGAGAAATGAGTTACAGAAGAGGAAAAAACTGATAGAAAAAGGAGTGAAATTTTAGCAGAAAATTATATAATGTATAAAATGAATTGGATGAAGTAAGCAATGATTCCAGTAACTGTTACTTGCTAAATGAGACTTGATAGAGGCACATTTCTGTATATTAAGAGAACGTTTTGTAATCTAGACATCACAGGTTTATTCTACTTGTTTAATGGAGTAGTATTCCCTACAGAAAAACATATAAAACAAACCTTTTCAAATCGCACATATTTAGAGTGACTGACCAATAGATTTTTTTAAACTTTTTTCTTAATTGCATAGTTACATTCATATACTCCAGTATTCAGTTTATGTACTGTGCACCCTACATAGTATGAATAACAGTTGGTGCATTCAGCAAAATAGCTCACTAGTACCCCAAAGTCTATATGTTGATGTTGTTTTAAAACTGTAACATCTTGAATTGTTGGCCATGTTCATTCCTTGCTGTATTGTGATTTTTAATTGTATAATTATAATTATAATATTATAATTAAATAGCCCAAGCTGAAACTTGCTTTGTTAGTAAAAGTTTTTTTAATATTTTATAAGTTGTTACATATGATTGTGTAATTTGCATCTTGCCTGTTTAAGTGATTCCTTTTGTTATACTGTCAGTATGATAAAGTTCTCCAGTTGAGTAGAATCAAAGGCACTTACTGTCAGTGGATGTAGGTTTTAGCATACTATAGAGTATCCATCATGATGCATTTTTTCTTTATTACCATTTAATTGTCAGTTTTTAACTTTTGGGGCTTCTGCTGGTGTTTTTGAAGTTTATGGAATAATACATGATACATGTAAACATATACTTTGTAAGAGGCCTGCTTTCACTCAAAGAACTTTAAATAAGGACAGTTTTTCCAGCTAGTCGTGTTATTAAGATCAAGAATTTTCAGTTTCCCCCATCCATTGTAAACGTTTATCACTTCACCAGATCAAGATTGCTCTGATGTTTTTTCTTTTGAAAGTATAAGAAATGGACTATGATCTAAGGAACCATTTCACCACCAATAGCTGATGTGTATTTAGTCATTGTTTAATTGCCTGACCATGATTTGTCAGTGTTATGTTTCATTAGGAATATTTGCTGTTTTTAGACTGTGAGATTGCAGTCACTGCATATATTGTATACTTTTCCCATAGTTGTATGACCATGGAGTTAGTATATTTAAACAAGAAGGGTGTAAGAAAGCAAAGTTTCTAAATGGGGAGCTGGAGGTTCTCTTACAAAAACATTGTTTCAGTCTTCTACAGCATGGTATTTCAGAGAGTGGTGGTGTTGATCATTTGTGACTCCCAGATTGCTCTTCAACTCTGATGTTTCATAGGGGAAACTTACTGAGCATTATTTTATTTGTCCATCGAATGCACTGTAGCCCATAGATGGTCATTTACCTAGATGTCAGAAATTGATTTGTGGATGTGTTAGAGAGAGAATGAAGCATAAATAAAATTTTCAAAATCTGTTGGTTAAAAAGAGGGTGAATGATGTGTAACAGGGCCAAAAACGTCTGATGTGATGTCCCATCTCACCTTCATTCTTACTAGGTTGGGTTTGGTTCCAATCCTCAGATCTGTCTCGGCCTTTTATATTCATGCTCAAGGCCCTCTGCCCGCTGGTGGCTGTATCTGTATCCCAACATGCACTAGAACCATCTCCAGATCTCATTTGCAGCTAAACAAGATTGGACGTTCGTCTGCTATCTTTGGCTAAGTATTGTCTTTTTTCATACTTTAACTTCAAAATTAAGAGTCATGTATATTCTTTTCTAAAATATAAATTGGACTGTATCTACTAATAGCTGGATTTCTCTGGTTTTAGAGCTGCTGTTTGAGATTGGCCGTCGTTTATCATTAGGCCTTGTAGTCCTCCCAGCTGTTAATTTGTAATAAAAAGAATTTAATAACCCATTTAAGTTAGAGGGCTTTTAACCCTACTGCTTTTTTTTTTTTGCTCTTTTCACTTTTTTGTTTGTTGTTAGTGTCTCTTTCTGTATTAAAATTGCAATTTGTTTAATTTAGAGAATTGTAATACAGCCCATTTAAGTTAGAGGGCTTTGCCTTTACCATCTCTGTTTGTTCTTAGTCAAGGAATGTTTAAGTTAGAGGGATTTGTCTTTTTTTTCCCTTGTGTGTTTTCTCATAACTTGACTTGTTTAAGTTAGAGAGTCCAGCCTGTTTATATAAAACAAACAAAAAAAGTTTCTGTCCTATTTTTTGTTTAGTTGTTGGCCTAAAAATGTCTGGCAAGGAATCAAAACCAATGGGCTTCAAGAAGTGTGATAAATGTAGTAAAACATGCTCCTTAGTGATAAACACACATTTTGTGTTTATTGTTTTGGGGCTGTCCTTCTCCAGGAGTCATCCTTCATTTGTCGTGCCTTCAATCATAGAGCACTCCTGGAGAGGAAAAACAAATTGATCTTGAAAGGTCTTCTAAAAACCCCCTTCTCAGAGGAACTGGAAGAAAGTCCGGGTTCATCCAAACCTGACAAATCTCCCTCTTCTAAATCTGATAAATCAGACAGATCTGGAAAGAGGTCTGCCTCTTCTACTTCATTGGAACCAACAGAAATTTCCCAGACTATCCTCCTCGGATCTGAAGGCTACTGGATCCAACAAAATTTCATCGGCTCTGACACCTTCCTGCTCCGTGCCAGTTGAATTTGAACTTAGGAGCCAGTCGCCAACCTTGTAACCAATCTCCCCTACATTGAGATCTCCTGTTCTACAAAGAACAAAATCTCCCACCTCCTCGACTCTGTCTTCTAGGAGTCTTTCGGATGATGACGTGGATTGGGTGGTACAGAGGCTTTTACAGACACTGGCTCTGGTCAAATTACTGTTAGATCCAACCCCTAGGGCTTCAGATCCTACGACATCCACCTCCTCTGCTCCGATTTCTCCTCCAAACCAACCCCTGGCTTCAGAGTCAGAGGGTCCGGAGTTGGTCTTAGTGGAACCATCGGATCTGAGACCCACCACAGGTTCTACAGATCTGACAATGGCTCAGACGTCCTCAGCTTCATCGGTGCTGGAGGAGTCTAGGAGCTGACACTCTCCAGTTGGTTCCGGGGGGGTTGAGCTGGAACTGCCAACTGTCAGATCAGACTTTGCCTCTCGGGGCCTCAGCTTGGCTGAGTTCGGCTCTTACCTCAGCCTCGGGTCCATCGTCTTTGGTTCTGGGGGGTCCTTGGCTTCTTCGGATCCAGGGATATCCTCAGATCAGGGATGCGGGGGCTTTTGAGGTAATGAGGGAAGGTGCTGTCTCTGCAGACAGGTCCACAGTCCTCTCCAAATATTCCTCCCTCTAAAGTGCTTGCCTCTATACCCCTACATCTACAGGAATGCAGAGATCCTAGGCCTCAGGATGCCCCACAGGGCACCCCTCACTCTTCTGAAACCTCCCCAGAGTACCTTTCTGAGGAGGTCCCTCAGAAGAGACTATGCAAAAAGAAGCACTTGGACTCCCCAGAGGAGTCCATCACTTCCGATATGGACCTCGATGAGACTGAAAGGTCCCCACGGTCACCTTCTAATGATGTCTCCTTTGGAGACATCATGGAAATGCTAAAGCAGAGAGGTGGCTGGAAGTCCACAAACCCTTTGGCGGAGTAGTCTGTATACCTGAAGGCTTTCTGATCTCACCCTTCCATCTCTTGCGTGTCTCCGCCTTTTGATGAGCTCATGGACCTGGTTTCTTGAAAATCATGGGAGTCCCCAGATTTAATGGAACCTGTTCCTAGGAGGTTAAACAAATTTATTACTGACAAGGCTTTTCTAACCAAGGGAGTCCCAGTAGATGTTACGGTTGTGGCGGTGGCCACTAAGAGGAAACTCTCAGAAGCATCTTTTATCCATCCCTCAAACAAGGAGTCTCAGACTATGGACAGGTATGGAAAGTGCATTTTTATTCAGCGGCTTTTTCTCTTAGATCGCTGAACTACCTTACTCATTTTACGAGATTGCAAAGGGATCTCCTGGAAGAGCCAGAAGGTAACCTCCAAGGTTCAGTAGCTGAAGGGGTTACAGGCAAGATATCCTCTCAGCTCATTACCTTAAATTCAGTAGTTAATGCATCCATGTGGCTCATATATGCAGCTGATGGAGCAAGTAGAGCACCAGGTTCTGAAATTTCCCTAAGGAGGCATTCTTGGATGTGCTTATGTGACTTCGTGGAACCCTTTAAGTCTTCCTTTGTAAGCACCCCTTTTGATGGCTCATCCTTGTTCAGGCCTAAGGTTAGAGACACTCACTAGGTGTGAACAAGCGGGAAAGAGTCTATCTGATGTAGGAGTCCATTTTTCCATGCCTAATAGACCTTATCTCAAAGGTCAGAGGTAGCGGTAAAATGTGGTTCTGGAAATCACAGAGATCTTTTCAAGGCACACATGATGAAACTTCTTTCAGAGGTAGAGGGGGAAGTAATAATGGAAGACACTGACCTCATGGCAGAGGGGGCCAGCTTTCTTTGGTAGGCCCTTTCAACGCTCCTGAATGAAGACCCGACTTTTCAGGTCTGGAGGCAGTCAGGGGTCACTTATCTTTGTACCCAGAAGCCTGGCAACAAATGACAAAAGACAAATGGGTACAAAGCATCATATCCAGAGGTTACACAATCCCTTTTCCCCTTCCTGTCCCAAAGATAAAAAAAAGGTTCCAGACATTCCACCCAGTCAAAAAAAACAGGCAACTCTAGAAATTCAAAAGTTGCTAGACAAGAGAGTCATCCAAGAAGTCCCCGCAGAGCAAGTAGGATCCAGAACTTACTCAAGATTCTTTTTAGTTCCAAACAAAACAGGGGACTGGAGACCAATTCTGGATCTCAGTATTCTAAACAAATCAGTAAAAAAGTCCAAGTTCCAGATAGTGACACTGCAGTCGATACTCCCATTCTTGGGAAAAGACAATTGGAATTGCTCTATAGATCTCCAGGATGTGTACTACCACACAAAAATGGACAGGCAATCCAGGAGACATCCGCACTTTTGGGAGCCAGTCACTACCAATTTTGAGCTCTACACTTTGTCTTCAATATAGCCGCCAGAGTCTTCACCAAATGTATGGCAGTAGTAGCGGCTCACTTGAGATGTATAGGATTCCAGGTGTTTCTGTACTTTGGCTCTTATCTGCCACAGCCAGGCATCTGCTAATAAAAGCCAGGGATACAACCTTGCAACTCTGCTCCCACCTAGGGATTACAATAAACTATGAAAAATCTGCATTAGTGCCTTCTCAGCATGTGGTATTCATAGGGGGCAGAATTAGACTCAACACAATGATAGCAAGACTTCCACCGGAAAGGATCCAAGTTCTAAAACATCACGTGACGTACCTTTTAAGAAGGAAAAAAACCCAGGCAAAAATGGTCCTAAAAGCTCTGGGGATCATAGGAGCGGCAATAGTTTTAATTCCCCTAGCACATCTGCATATGAGAATTCTTCAGTGGTTGCTATCCACTCAGAGGTTGATGCAAGAACTGCCTATGTCTTACAAAATAATCAAAGATCTTCAATGGTGGCTTCACTACAGTCAAGTGACTCTAGGTCAACCATTCGTTCTCCCCCAACCAGTGGCCACGGATACCTCTCAGGGTGTGGGAGGGCATTATCTGGGAAAGGCAGTCCAAGGCACCTGTCAGGATTACAAGGCCCACTTGCACATCAATGTCCTGGAGATGAGAGCGGTGCTTTTAGCGTTGCAAGCATTCCAGGATTCTCTTCCACCGGGAACTATTGCAATCCAGACAGACATGTCAAACAAGGAGGAACCAGATCTTACCCCCTTTGTTGAGAGGCCGTGAGAGTATGGCAATGGGCATCCTTCCACAAACATTTTCTGACAGCAATGCACATCCCAGGAAAATCCAGTGTGATAGGAGACAAGCTAAGCAGAGCAATTTTGATGCCTCATGTGTGGTCCCTGAAACAGAAGATAACAGAAAAGAAATTCTGAAAATGGGGCCAGCCTTGCTGCGACCTCTTTGCGACATCTGTGAATACCAAATGCAGCAGCTACTTTGCCTTCATCACCCCTCCAGGGGAGTCACCAAGGGATGCACTCATTCACAATTGGCCCCCGGGCCTCCTCTATGCTTTTCCTCTAATTCCCAAAGCCCTTCAGAAAGCCATTCCTTTGGGAAGGGACTTGATACTCATCACTCCGTACTGGCTTCACCAAATCTGGTTCCCCTTCCTGTGGCCTCATCTTCAGGAGGAGTCATGGATTCTGGACCCAGTTCCAGACCTTTTGACTCCTGCATCAGGAATGCTCCATCTAGCCCTTCAGACTGACAGCTTGGCTGCTACAATTCCAATGATAGCCAGGTTTCCATCCCTCTCTTCTTCAGTTAAACACATTATAGTCTCTTCTCATAAGGCTTCAACGAGGAAGATCTATAAAAGCAAATGGAAAAGATTCTTCTCATGGGCTACCCATAACTATGTCTATCCCTTTTCTGCTCCCATTAGTTTAATTCTGGATTTCCTAGCAAAACTTTTCAGTGACAGTGCAGCTACTATTAGAGTTTAGCTAGCAGCGATCTCGAATTTTCACTTGGGAGACTCTGGCTCCAACATAATGTCTCATAAACTATGCAAAGCTTTTCTCAAGAGTACTTTCTTATTAAGACCACCTATCAGAGATCCTCCAACCCCATGGGACCTGATTCGTCCTATCCTGCATAGTTTTTCCTCTATTTGAACCAGCATCATCTTGCAAATTAAAGTTTTTGACCGGGAAAACCATTTTCTTGATAGCAATCACCTCTGCTAGAAGGTTGTCAGAGTAGTTACAAGCTTTGTCCATAAAGCCCCCCCCCCATATTTGCTTTTCCATAAAGACAGGATGTCTTTGCGCACAAACCCCTCCTTTTTACCTAAGGTGGCTTCAGACTCAAATTTGAACCAAACTTTAGAATTGCCAGTTTTCTTCCCAAATTATAAAAACAAGGCAGAATACATGTTACATCAACTGGATGTACATAGCTACATTTTTACTAAATAGAACTGCAGAATTCTGAAAATCTGATTAGTTGTTTCTTTTTCAGATTCAAAGAAAGGATCCCCAGTATCTAAAGTTATACTTTCTAAATGGCTTTCAGAGTGTATAACCTTTTTCTATAAATCTCAAAATAAGGAACTTCCAAAAAATGTCAAGGCCTATTCTACAAGAGCCATTGCAACAACTTCTGCCTTTCTGATTAAGCTATTGACACCATTTGTGCTGCATGGACTAGACCACATACTTTTATCACTCATTACAAAGTTGATTTGGCCTCCAGAAATAGAGCCTCTTATGGATCCATGGTTCTGAGGAATATTCTCCCGTGAGCCACCCAAGATTCACTGTGCTAGGGATGCTGTTCCAACCTAGTAAGAATGAAGGCGAGATAGGAGAACATCACATAAAGAAGTCATGTACTCACCATAACGTTCCATGTGTGTTGTCCATCTTCGCCTTCATTCTTACATCCCATCCTCCTTTCCCCTTCCCTTCTTTTACTCCTAGAAGACCAGGTCTGTACAAATGGTTTACCTTGACCTCCGTCCTTCTTCATCAGCCTCTAGATTCTTATTGGAAATACTAATAATTTTATAAGTAGGGCAAACAAGATCTGGAGATGGTTCTAGTGCATGCTGGGATAAGGATATAGCCATGAGCTGGCAGAGTGCCTTGAGTTTGAAAATAAAGACTGAGACTTGATCCAAGGATCCGATCCAAACCCAACCTAGTATGAATGAAGGCAAAAATGGACAACACACGTGGAACATTTTTGTGAGTACATAACTCCTTTTTTTTGCGTTTCCTGTACTAGTTTTACATTAGCTAAAACCAAAATTAATATCAAATATCTGATAGTGCAGAGGTAGGATGGTCAGCAGAGGATTGTCTGGACATAACTGGAACTGTGGAATAGTAAAAGAGAGTATTCTGGAAATTTGGAAAGCATAAATCAATGTGAATGTCTTGTGAACAGTAAATGCTATTAAAAAAAAACAGCATTGTTGTCCCTTGAAGTCATATTTGCAGTAATAGGTGCATTCATAGTTCTTACATTAGTACTGTAATATATTACAATACACGCACACAACTATATTTTTCTCCAAAGTTTCACAGATAACATTCCATATCTTGAAAACTGGAGACACTAGGCATTTTTGTTTAGCTATACTTACCTTTTTCACACAGCAAGACATTATTTCTGTTTATTTATTGAGATGTTTATAGAAATCGAAAAATATTGCTTATTGATGATGAATATAAATAACACTGATTGTCTCTCAAGGTGTTTAATTTACTTTTATGATGCTTTATTTGTGTGGACATAAGTGACAGTTTTCATTAACCATTTAAAGTTTTACTTGATGCTTTGCAATAGTTTATAAGTAACTTGGTTTAAGAAATATTAATATATATTTGGAAATAATGCATATCTTCAGTATGACTAGTAAACTTCTTCTTCTTCTTCTTCTTTCGGCTTTATCCCGGTTAGGGGTCGCCACAGCGGATCACCTGTCCGCACATTGAATGGCAGTGGAGTTTTACGGTGCCGAGTTGCCAGCCCGGCGCCCAACCTTCCACAGAAGGCACACTCACATGCATACCTAGGGCCAATTTAGAGTGTCCAATCCACCTGCAGCATGTCTTTGGGATGTGGGAGGAAACCGGAGCACCCGGAGGAAACCCACGCGACCACAGGGAGGACATGCAGACTCCGCACAGAAGGCACCCCAGCCAAGGATCGAACCGGAGAACCTCTTGCTGTGAGGCGGCATTGCTAACCACTGCACCACCGTGGCCGCCCTTTCAGTATGACTAGTAAACAACTAACAAAGCAGCAGATGCCCGTGGAACCCTTGCACGGCAAAAGCAAGTGAACAGCAATCAACAAAAAAGCCAGCAAGTGTTGGTAATAACCATATCACAAAAACATTTATTAACCAGAGGGAAGAAACCCCCCCTCCTGGAATACTGCTATAGTAGATATCTATAGCAGAAAAAGCTTTAGACAAAAAAGCAATAATTTCAAATAAAATCCAAACCGGTTTCGGCTCCTCTGAGCCTTCTTCAGTGAAATACAAAAATGGAAAAACAGAGTATCACAATACATACATATATATATGGATTGGTCCAACCCATGGTCCAATCTAAACACAGAGTTCACAATTGGTCATTAAGACCAGGTGCAAACAGAGCTCCAAGTTTGATGATCCATTTTTTCTCCTTGGAGCTGAGTAATTCCTGCCAGAACTGTTTGTCATTACATTTCCCCCTAATACAATCAATAACCACAAATTTATATGAAGCAGATACATGTTGCAAACAATGTTTATATAAAGCATTGCTAATACGTTTCTTTTTGATGTCACTCAAATGCTCACAAATTCTGAAACGGAAAGCTCGAGAAGTCTTTCCAACATAGAAAGCAGAACAAGTGCAGGTCACCAAATAGATGACCCACTCAGTATTACAGTTAGCCCAAAACTTTATGTCGAAAACTTGTGAGGTATTTTTACTGGTGAATTCATGAGTACGTGAAACACGAATACAAAATGAACAATGCCCACAGGGAATACATCCAACAATGGGTTTCCCTAAAATAGATCGCTGAATTGGTTCAGAAAAATCTGCACCCACTCTCTTATAATGACTCAATTTTGAACCAATGGTTTGTCCCCTTTTGAATGAAAAAGAACAATGATCTGGCAACATGGAACAAAGTTTTGAATCAGCTTTAAGAATGTTCCAATGTCTCTGTATGATGTTTTTAAAGCCCTGTGTATTACGTCCGTATGTAGTTACCAAACGTAAGGGTTGCAACTGCTGACAATTGCTCTTATCTTTGTATATTAATAAATCTTCCCTATTTAAACTGGACACAGATCTTTTGGCAACATGTACCGAACCTGGACGATATCCCCTCTTAATGAATCTACAAGTTAAATCATCTTGGGCATCAATGAAGGATTGTTGGCTAGAACAAATTCTCCTGGCTCTAAGAAACTGGGATTTTGGTATATTTTGGATGACATGTTGTGGGTGGAAGCTGGTAGCATGTAATATTGAATTAAATTCAGGGAATTTCCTAAACATCCTGGAGGATAGAGTGTTATCCTGATTCCTAATGATTTCTACATCGAGAAATACTATCCTTAATTTATGATAAGTCAATTTGAATTCAATCCCCCATATGTTGTTATTCAGGTATTCAAGAAATTCCATAAGATATTGCTCATCAGCTTTCCACACCAACCAACAGTCATCCAAATACCGGCGCCAAATATCCATCTCACACATATATATATTATGTGTGACATCATAAATCACAATCTCTTCAATATATGCCATAAACAGATCTGCATATATGGGTGCAAAAGATGCACCCATAGCAGTACCCTGCTTCTGCCAATAGCAAAGATTCTGAAAATAGAAAACATTGCTAGACAGCACATATTCTGTGAGGCATACAAGAAAGGTGTTAAATCCAGATGGATATAAACCTGATCTAGCCAACCAGTAATCCAACGCCTGTAAACCCGCCCAATGAGGGATGTTAGTATAAAGAGAGGTAATGTCCAGGGTACATAATAGCCAATGAGATTGAAGTTGGGAATTATTGATAATATCCAAGAATTGGGTGGTGTCCTGAATCCTAGCTCTAATTTGACTCAATAACGGTTTTAAATGTAGAGTCAGATATTCTGATAGTGGTTCCGTAAGGGACCCATGTCCCGAGACTATTGGTCGCCCAGGTGGCTGAGTGGCATGTTTGTGGATCTTTGGTAACAGATATAGATACTGTTTTTTCGGTGACCCAACCAATAGCTGTTCTTTCACATCTTGAGTGATAATACCTTCATCCACTGCCTTGGTTAAAAAACCATCAATCTGGCACTTGAAATGGGGAGAAGGATCCACAAGCATATGCCGATAATATTGTTTGTCACCCAATTGTCTCATAGCCTCACCATCATAAGCAGTTTTATCTAATATCACCACCGCTCCTCCTTTATCAGCTGGAATAATAACCAAGTTTTTATTACTAATCAACTCATCCAAACAACATAGTTCCTCAGTGGTCAAATTGTTGTAAGTAACTGGGAAGTCTTTAAGATGACAATGTATGTCCCGAAGGACATTTTTTTGAAATACCCCTACTAAATGGTTCATAGGTGGAATAAAGGTGGATTTTTTGAATCTAAAGTTACCAACTGTATCACAAGGCACATTGGAAACATTACTGTCAAAAAACACCTTCAAATTTAATATACGACAGAAATTGATAACATCCTGGGCCAGAGACTGTTCGGAGACAAAAAACCCTGGGACAAAATTGAGCCCTTTGTTTAATAATCTAATTTGTGCATTGGTTAAATCAACAGATGAAATGTTATGAACATTGGAATCTAAACTTATTGCTGTGTCATGATCTTCATGAGTGTTTCCAAACTGTGTTTGGATTTTGTGTTTCCTGTGCTTCCGCCCCCCTCGTCGGTATCTAAATTGAGAGGGTGTGATAAATTGTCTCTTTTAGACGTGGGTAGTCCCTCACCTGAGTGCGAATCAAATTCTCCTTCTGTATTAGAGGAATTATCTTCCCCAGATGTCCCACTTGACAAACCAGTTTTGGTCTTAAGAATAGACCTAGGCCTTTTTCTTTTTGGAGTAGATGCTCTTTTATCATATTTTTGATCATCCCTGGGCAATCTAAATGATACATTCTTGGAATTATCAAAAGGTTTCCCCCTATCATAATCACCCACATCACGAAGAAATTTTTTAATTTTCCTATCTTTGAGAGTGGTTTCCAATTTGGACAAATCTGTGGTAAGTTTCTTGACCTGTGTTGTAAAAGAATCGCAAGCTTCAAACTTATTCGTCTGTAAACTTAAAGTATCCAGATCCTTGATACCCTGTTGTACCTTACGCCCATAGAAATCGGCCAAAGCATCCACAAATTGGGATGAGGCCAACTGTTGAATATGACCCCAATCCTGGATTAGCTGGTCATCAATGTCAGAGACCAAAGGTTGTATTTTAACCCTTAAACCCCGTGGGGTAATGTGTTTTTGTTGATATGCCTTAAACAAACGTAAATGCCACACATTGGTCCTAACCATCTTCATTTGTTTGCCCAATTTGTTAAAAAATATATCACATTGTGCATCCACATCAGACCCAACCACATCTGTCACAATAGATGAACCATTCTTGTCCAAACCAAACACAGATAAATCATGCATGTCAGATGACAAACCCTGTATAATCGGTGACAATGCCATGTTTATGATTTAAAAATTTTTTGCTCCAACCAGACCAGTCAAATTGAGTTTCAAAATAAGAACACCTGAAACCAAATGTTGGTTTAAGCTCAATAAGGACTGGTGTCAATATTGACTCACCAATAATCCAATATCTATATATAGACCAAAAATTAGACAATAAAATTTGATCCAAAATCAGACCATTATACTTTCAACACCAAAAAATAAATTGTATATAAATAGCCTGGTGTGTATGTATAAGTCTGATGGATCAATGACCAATCAAGTAGACCAATACTATGAACAGCCCAAACGACCTCCAGAAAAAACCCAAGGTCATATTACTGTGTATAGGTCTTAATGTTTCCAAGAAAAGGCCTGTAGGCTATAATTGCATATACATCAATCAAAATATATCAAATACAGTATATAATATACTGAATTGAATCACATAATATTGATCATGGACCAACCTGTCCAACAATTGATCAATCAAAAAAGTTAATTGTCATTAATAAAGGCCCCATATAAACTAAAATGTGTTCATTGAAGCACAATTAGACGAGTCCAACTAGCACCGAATATAATAAGCTATTGTAGCAGACTAATATATGTCCAAAATAGACCACATTGTGTCTGGTGAACAAAACATGGTTCAATTCAACACCCAACCAGCACAAACCCAACCGACACATGTATTGATGAAGACATAATCAATGGATATAGAAATGCAGAATATACCACCAAACACAGGCCCATTATGTATCAACAGTTGTCCATATCTTAAGCATAAAAGTCAAACTGTTGAAAAAATGATGATCTTGCCAAAAATCAGTGTAAACTGTCCAAAAACCAACCTATACAATATATGTATAAAAATTGGACATCATCCAGATTCTGATTATTATAAAAAATTGTAAGCTATATAGAACCCCATATAAATATATGTGTATCCCATCTGCATAATAATTGAACAGAAAATCATCCAGAATAATATTATATCCAATCCAAGAAGCACACAATCACAAAAACCAAATGGATTGCAGTCGTCTGCAAAAAATAGACTTGTCATAGCACTACCCAAATGATCATGCAGAAATGTTGCTTGTGTAACAAGCAACAAACAATACAATGTTCACACAAACTCTGAATCCTAAATACTGACCAAGCAGACAATGGTCTGAATCATCAGACTGATCTAACAAAAAATAGATTGATAAAAATATCATTAAACCACCTAAAGAAAATACAATTAAATTGGTTCACCAGAAACCCACAAGAATTTGAACCAACAAGTTCAGAAAAACTCCCAAGTATTAAACAAATGCAACAAAATGGCCACATGCAAATAAAAGGGCATTTAACAAAATATTAACCCTGCATAGAATCACACCTTCATCTAATCACCCTTCTGACTGGTAAACAAAAATATCTAGTTGTTCACGCAGAACGCGAACCATAAACCTGCTAAGTAAACAGAAGTGACAAAAAAAACCTGCCACGTATCGCACTGACAAGCAGATTCACCTACCAGCACTATTCTGTTGAGTCAACTAGATATGCAATCATCGTATTATGTAGCATATATTCAGCTGAGTATAAAAATACAAAACCAAAACATATAACCAAAATTCAACAAAAAAATATTTCAATAAAACACCTTAATCAGGAATGATTGACATTACATGCTGTCATGTGATATAAATCCTGGTTCATATAGAGTCCAACAATGCGATAAGCAAAAAAATTTTTTAAGATAAATACGAATCACCATTGAGAATAAAACATCTTCCCATGGTGAAAATCACTGCATGGTGGATCCGGACAGGAAATAGATTGACCCAAACATCCGGAACTCCTCAAAACAAACAGGTTGCTGTAACGACGCCAAATATGACCAAAAACAGGCAGTTACAGTAGTAGTAAGGAGTTAACAATGACTAAAATATGAACCATACATACAGTCGCACAAAAGGTTAATCACCCGTTATGGGTTATACACAAAAAATGAATGGTATTCGCGTAAAACGCGAACCATACACCCTACCAAACAGATAAAAATTACAGTAAAAGTCTACCGAATGGCATACTATACAATGAATACATATGCCCGCACTGAACTGTTGAATTAAGTGGATATACAACCATGCAATGATGTCAAATATGTCAAGCTGACTGTAAAAAAACAAAAACATATAAACCACATTTGAAAAGAACCAATACAAAAGTATGTAAATATAACACTATAGTCAGAAATAGTGAACATAACATACTATCGTAGGATGCAAATCCGAGTCCATATAGAGTCCAGCAATGCCCTAAACAAATGATAAAAACAAGTCCAGATCACCAAAAAAGTTGGAAGATCTTCCGATAGTAGAATTCATCGTATGATGGACCCAAGCAGGAAATGAAGTGACGCAAATATCCGGAGCTCCTCAAAATACGCAAACAGCTATACCATCGCTAAACATAGCCCAAATAAGCTGTTATAGCAGTCATAAGGAGTTATAGATGGCTGAGTATTGTGATACCCGCAAAAGTCAATACAAAAATCAACTAGGAATTATATACCAACAGCAGTTCCCAGCAACTGTAGGAGAAAGCATCCAACAAAGCAGCAGATGCCCGTGGAACCCTTGCACGGCAAAAGCAAGTGAACAGCAATCAACAAAAAAGCCAGCAAGTGTTGGTAATAACCATATCACAAAAACATTTATTAACCAGAGGGAAGAAACCCCCCCTCCTGGAATACTGCTATAGTAGATATCTATAGCAGAAAAAGCTTTAGACAAAAAAGCAATAATTTCAAATAAAATCCAAACCGGTTTCGGCTCCTCTGAGCCTTCTTCAGTGAAATACAAAAATGGAAAAACAGAGTATCACAATACATACATATATATATGGATTGGTCCAACCCATGGTCCAATCTAAACACAGAGTTCACAATTGGTCATTAAGACCAGGTGCAAACAGAGCTCCAAGTTTGATGATCCATTTTTTCTCCTTGGAGCTGAGTAATTCCTGCCAGAACTGTTTGTCATTACAGTTTACAGTAGTAAACAACTAGCAATATTTCTAGGTTAGGATACTGTAAGTGGACAAGGAATTTTTCTGTCTCCCACCATGACATTACACACCATGCCACTCAATAACATGTATCTTTCTCACTTATGAAATATCAATTCAGGTGTAGAAAGTATGAATAGCTAGTGACAAGCAGTCATTACTATCTGTACTCTAGGGCATCCAAGTTTACCAACTTCAGTATCATTTTATTTAGTTACTCCTCATCCTTTATTTGATGATTTTAGTATTAAGTGGTAGGTTGCTTAGGCAATCCAGTACCAGAAAGCATTAGCATACCATAATATGTGGTTGCAAAAATGGAATATATATAAAATCTTCTGTGGAGATAAATGAGTTAATACAACAAAGCAGGAGTTATCTATAGTCACAACAGATCCAAATCATGATGCTTTATATCATTAAATCTATCAGTTTTAAAATGTGTTTTGTCTAGAAAGTCTTCTCTATCAGTAAATTTAAATGAGGTCATTAAAAGAAACACTTGAACAATTCAATTTTCTTGGCCATTCTGTTGTATGAAACAAGTTTAACAGAGACGTTTAACAGTTTATCTGATCTATTTTAACTACCTCAGTAGGAGTGTACGCTTATATTACATAACCTTTTAAGGGTGTACATGTGAAAATTCACTGGCACGTATCTTAAGTCATTTGCTTCTACAGCTGTAACAAATGTTTGACTGTTTCTTCCATAAAACAGTGGATAGGTTGAGGTATAATGGAATCGATTTAAGCAGTCATGTCCTGGGTGCAGACATCTACCTATATATATTCAGTGCATTTCTAAGTCATGTCCTGGGTGCTGACATCTACCTATATATATTCAGTGCATTTCTAAGTCATGTCCTGGGTGCTGACATCTACCTATATATATTCAGTGCATTTCTAAGTCATGTCCTGGGTGCTGACATCTGCCTATATATATTCAGTGCATTTCTAAGCATCAGTAACTTTTTAACAGCTTCATTTACTTTATGTTGTACCAGCTGCAGGAGGTGTCATTCAAAGAGAACATCCTGTTAGGGTGTGAAGTCATATCGCATCCATTTTCTCATTAACCCCACCCATTTGCCTTTACAAACATTATTTTGATATAATGAAATCATAAGATAGAATTATATATTTAATTTTCTTTATAAATATTTTTAGCTGATAACCTTTGTTTTGTTTTTTCACCAACTTTTTCGGAGCTAATTATCATTAAAGAGTAAGTTTTTAAAGCTATTACTGTTTTATGTTGCTTTTCTGTGTCTTGTTTTGTTACCATATTTGTTCTTTTGTTTCTACAGTTTGCACTCACTGCTTTTGTTTGTTTTGTGGTAGATAAGTTTAAGAAAAGCTGGTAGGTATATGTGCCAGTTCAGTATTTGAATGTTGTTCAAATGTGCATGCCTTTTTTAGCTCTCTAAGTTGCAGCAGTAGAACTTTTGGTCTATTGTTGTTCCTGATTCATGATTTTATTATAGCATTTCCCAGTGATTTGGAGTGCAATCATTATGGAATCCTTCAGTAAAAATCTCTCATTTTCCCATTACTACTAGTTTATTATCTGTGATGCTTTGCTTTCTTTCTCATTGTCAGTGCTGGAAGCAGAATTATTACAATGCTTTTGTGATTGTTAATGATAATGAGATAACTTTCAAACATGTAGCCCCACTGCATTGTGGATATAAATCAGATTTTTTCAAGCTCTTATTCAGATATGCATTAATATATTTTGTCAGACAACAAGTATCTGAATTTTCTACAAAACTATTTGTATTCCCAAACTTAACTGTAGTGTCAATGGCACAACAGGGTAGTACATCCACATTGGCATTGGAAAACCAAAAGAAGGCTGTGTGTTCTATTCTTACTCCAGGTGACTGGATTGCTGACACTACAATGCAGCATTAGAGGGGTACTGAACTCCTGACTGCCACCCTTCAGGTGAGCCATTAAACTAGGATCCCATCTGCTTGAGATGGTGGTAGCTCATTAAAAAGAGTAGGTAAAGTACCATGATGCCCTGGCCAAATTTCCCATAGTAGTAGAAATACCGCATCAGGTCTACCCTTCAGAAAAAACACTATCCTAATGTGATTAACCTGGTCAACAAAGGATAAATAAAAAAAGTAATAAAAGGCAGATGTTCTTTGTGTGATGAATCTGTGGATATGTTTAAAATCCATTAGCTATGCTGATATTTTTAATCCTCAGATATGAATTAAATGTATTAATAAAGGTATTTTGGCATTGCTTATAATATATGAAGATGCAGAATCAACTGTTCAATGTGATAAGTGCCTAAGCTACATGGTCTAAAAACTATCTTTTTGAGAACTGGGAATTTCGCTCCCATATAACATTTTTATTTTTTAGAAATATTTAAAAAATAAACTGGTCTAGAATATGGAAATGGAGGAGGTTTAAACTATGCATTGGCTATTTAGATTCTGGTTATCAGTGGTGTAGGTTAGACCTGGTGTTTAACACTTTGTGTACTCCATATGATTTTCTTGTACTTTGCTCAACTGCAGTCTTGAGAATGACAGATTATATGCAGACAGGACTTTGGTCACAACCACCAAGAGAATTTATTTTCAAACAAACCAAATGTGTTAGACTGACAATGAAAACTACAACATTCTTTCCATGGAAATTTCAGTCTGGGAACCTAGGTCTACAAAGTTTTCTCTTTGGATCTCTGTCATCTTTGCCTTTTAATATTATTTGACCTTAAAAAAAATATCCTCTCATACTTGTACATTTAACAAATTTGGCTATGCTGAAACTGGAATTTTGTTTTTCAGGATATGAAGGTCTTTCTTGTATGGATGTGTGTGTCTCTCGTGTTTCTTTCCTTGTGCATATATGTATGTATTTGCATTCATATTTATAAATCCAATAAATCATGTTGTTTAGTGTTTGCCATGTTTGTCTGTCTTGTTATTTTGGAAGAGAGGTAATACCCATGTCTGTTTTTCTTGTATTGGGTTCTTCAGAGAGAGAGGTAACAGTTTAATTATAGTAATGTCACCACAAGGCAGTAATGTCTTCTTTTATTCCTGTCATATAGTATAGGGAATAATTAGAATTGCCAGCACTGAGTTTGCTGTCACATATCTGGCTAGCAAGTTAAGAATTTGGGTTGTCTTATTTCAGGTTGTTGCATTTAGCATGCTTTGTACTGAAGGGGAAACAAAGCCTTCTTTGTAGGGACATAAAGACAAATGCGTCTTGTGAAATATATCCTGAAGCATAACTTGCCTGTTGGCTATATGTATAATTACTTAAAGCACAATAGGTGAAGGTTTAAATCTGGTCTTGAAAACTTGCAGCAAAACTAGTTCTGGAAAATTTAGCAAGCATTCTGGCACTACTATATGATGATTGCCCAGTGTCAAACAAAATGTATTTCTCCATGAAGAGAAGGGGGGGTGCATTGATCTGTCATGGGCCACAGAGCGTTTATAAAGAAAGTAGAGGTTAGTAATGCCACTTAACATAATGAAGGTTGGATTTTGTCCTTCCTTGTGTAGGCAGTAATAAAATTGCCTCCTTTTAATTCAAATAGATTAAATGAGAGACCACACATCCTCATACACTAGTTGATGTAACCTCTAAAAAATATAATATTCTAACAATTTTTGCATCTCCTGCATTTTAATCTATAATGCGGTCACTACATCTTTACTATTTTGCATTTGTGTTCGCTTATACATCCAATTGCTGACTAGATTATGGGGTCTGGCAAAGACTGTAAATCCAGGAACCAAATGAAAAATGCACCAAACAAGCCTGTATACGAACTCCGTTTATTGCAGTAAAAACACACCAAGATTAAGCACTTTCGTCTTTCACATAGAAGACTTCATCAGATTAAAGCACACTGATTCAAGAACCATTTTTATACCAGTACATGTTACATAATAGATAAAACTGAGCCAGTGCTATTGTCATAAAAAGTCACATGTAAAATGGTCACACAAGCAATATTAAATACACAGGATGTTAGTATTCAAGCCAACTTAGCTTTTTACAAATGAAACACTGTTGTATATTAAATACTTTCAGCATATATTTAAAAATGCAGGCACAGTAATGCATGTAAAAATGTTAAAATACTTAGTTTCATAGATTTTTTTTTTCAAGGCTGGAAGTATTGCCAAGGAATCATTTATACCTGGTGGAAAATTAGCTGCTAGTCTGATTTGTCAAACCAGCTCTTTTTTACGTAATAAATTCTTCCAGTCACCCCCCCCCCCCTCAAATCTATGTCCACAGTATCCAAAATACCAAATCTAAAACCTTTAAAATTAGAACAAGAGAGGGAATGCCTATATAATGCACTTTGTATCCTTCTTGTTTTTAACATCATATATGTGCTCATAGATTCTGTTTTTCAACACCCTCTCTGTTTTCCCAACATAGAATCTGTTGCATGTATCACACAGAGCAAGGTACGCCACTCTAATGGTAAAACAGTTTCCTTTCTTGAATATAACCTTAGATGTCATCTTATTAGTAGGTGGATTTGAGGTGCTTTGAAAATATCAGTACATTAGGAGCACCTCCCACAAGGTGCAGTACCACAACCACCTTCTATCGGTAAATTCAATTTGTTTTCCATAAGATGTTTAATATTCGTGCCTACCTTGCTGATAAAAACTGGTTTATTTCCCACTGCAGTTAACACATCATTATTTACCTTAAATCTACTCCAGTTCTTTTTTTAATATGTTTTTCACTTCATATCACAGCAAAAGACAACACCACTATATACCCAACTGAACACACCAAATTGCTAGGAGTGGAAATAGACAATAAACTAAAATTTGACATTCACATATCCATGACCATAAAAAAAGTCCACAAAAAACTAGGAGCATTATACAGAAATAAACAATTTCTCACCAAAGCAGCAAAGATTTCAATAGCAAATTCCCACCTTATCTCCACCCTACTTTATGCCTCTCCAGTATATACCAACCTAAGGCAATGTGATCTAAACAAGCTAGAGACCTGCTACAACAAAATCGCCAAATTCTCCACAGGGGCATCCTACCGTAGTCACCACTGTCTCTCACTTGCTGAACTGGGCTGGCTTGAACTCCCTCACCTCCTTCAATGGTATCAACTATCACTCGCCCACAAACTAGTAAACCATCCACTAAATGTCCCATCCCTCCAGAATCTACTCCAACCCTATCGCACCACCAGACCACTAAGATCCAGCAACAAAAATCACTTGCAGATCACTAAAGCCAATAACTCTGCTGGTGGAGCACTATTCTCTTGCGCCATAGCCAAATTATGGAACTCACTCCCACCCACAATTACCTCCGTACCATCATGCACCAACTTCAAAACTTTATTAAAAGCGCACCTAAAAACATGCTGGCTATGCCCTTGCAACTCCCACTCTAATATCATCCACCCCATCCAACTACTACCTTTCTTTCACCTCCACTAACTACCTTGATGGTAGCAAGCTCAGATGCTCATAAGCCTAGTACTTATTATACAGCAGGAACTTCTCATTGTTACATTTGTTAATGCCTGTTATGTACTTCACAGATAAAGATTCTAGTTGTCTACTGATGTACTATGTTCTTCATCTGTAAATATGTTGTAAGTAATTTCTATGTTAAATTGTTAATTGCTATGTAATCCAATGTAACTACTGTCTGTTTATTTTACTGTGGAGCTTTTCTCCCCGGGCCTCCGCTGAAAATGGACCCACATCCAGTCGGACACTCCCGGTCAACAGATTTAAATAAATAAATATGATATAGGACTGTATTGCACGATAACACGCATGCTCATAAAGCTTTGTTTCACCAGGATCTGTGGAGGCTATATTAGTTAATGGGTGGTTTCCTAACAGGGGCTTATATTTTTTCCCCATCCTGTGTAAACCTCCTCAATAATTTTTCCACCATCTGTTTGGGGTATCCCCTTTCTAAAAACAGATCTCTTAATGTGAAATATTCCTGCCTCACATCACTGAATTCTGAAGTCATTCGTGCAACTCTTAGGTTCATAGGTTCATACTAGGCTATCTGCCCTAGGGCATTTATAAGCCTAGCCAGTGTGTGTGTGGCTTTCACCACCCATTTTAAATGAATTTTGCTATGCCCTTTTTCGAGGTTAGTATACTGTGCCTCTGTCTAACAGTGAGACAGAAGTGATACCCGGGGTAAACCTACCATCTCCCATCCACTCATCAAGATTCCTCTTGAAGAGAGTCAATGAGGGACTCTGCCTAACCTGGACTGGGATTTTTTTCCAGAGTGAAGGGAGCCTCTGGGTTATGAATCTGTCCCTCCAGCATGTCCTATTTATTTAAGTGCTGAGGTTCAAGTCTCTCAAGCGCGTAGCTCGATGGGATTTGGATTTTCTGAGGTGCAGCATGTCCATTAATTCCGGGTTGGATATGGCTTGATACGTCAGGCACAGATCACCTCTAAGAAGGGGGTATGCCACTGAGTAGAGCTGGAGTTTCTTTAACCGGGCAGCATATGGCATCTGTTTGAGCCCTTTGATCCTCTTGGTGAGGTACTTTTGGGGTCTTTCCAGTTGCTGCAGGTGTCTGGTAAGGTACATCCCAAAAGGGGCATTGTACTCAATTATGGGCCTGATGAGGGATGAGTAAAGAGGCACGATGATTTCCCCTGATCTAGATGTGAATCCCTTCATGATTAGGTGGGCTATATAAAATGTTTTTCTAACCACTTTGGCCACGTGGTTGTCAAATGAGAGATTGCTATCAACTTGGGTCCCCAGGTCCCTAATTACTTCTTCTGTACTTAATGGATTACCACCTATGTGGTAATTTTTGGGCACTTTGTCTTTGCCAAAGGGGATGACTATACACTTTTTGGCATTTAGCTTGAGGCCATGGCTCTGGCACCAGTTGTCTGTTTCTATGAGGCCCTTTTGTAGGATGCTTGTGTCGGCTGGAGAGTCGATTATGGCGTCTAGTTTGCAGTCATCTGTGAACTTGGTCAGCCACAGTCCTTCCGTGTTAGCCTGTACCTCTGAGAAATATATACCGAACAAGAGAGGTCCCAGGACTGAGCCTTGTGGGACTCCACTTGTAACTGGTTTGGAGTCTGACATGGCCCCAGCAATTCTAACCATGTGGGTTCTGTCCTTGAGCCAGTTTGCAACCCATCTAGTGACATAGGGGTTTATATTTAAGCTGGTGAGCTTATCTATAATGCCCGAGTGGGGTATTGTATCGAAGGCTTTTGCAAGGTCCAGGTAGGCGGTGTGGACCACCTTCCCCTTGTCAATGGCCTTGGTGACTGTTTCAAAGAAATCGACCAGGTTTAAGAGGCAGGATCTGCCCTTAACAAAGCCAAACTGGGTAGGATCCAGTGTCTGTAGGTCCCCAGTATCTTTATTTATGAGGTCCATGATGATCCTTTCCATAGCTTTGCAGACCAAGCTAGTCAAGCTTATGGGACGATAGTTTCCAGGATCCCTTGAGGCACCACCTTTGTGGAGAGGGACCACTGTTGCTGTACGCCACTCTTTGGGTACATATCCTGTAGTAAGGCTGAGATTGAACAGTAGTTTTATGTTTGGGTTTAGTTCTTCTTGGAGTTCATGTAGGACGCAGCCCAGGACACCGTCTGGTCCCATTGATGCTGTGTTTTTTGCTTTGGAGAGGGCAGCTCTTACCTGAGCATCTGAGATGTCAGGGGGGCAGCACTCTGCTGGGATAGATATTTGCCCTTTGGTGGGGAAGGGGGGGAGAAGTTTACACTGAACCTGTCAGCTAGGATGTTGGCAATGTCTGTGGGTTGGGTGTATTTTTTATCATTTTGGACTAATTCCGAGCATATCTGGGAATTCCCACCCAGGTTACTAACATAACTAAAGAAAACCTTGTGATTATCCTTAGTGTCCTGTGCAATTTTTCTCTCAAAGCTGGCCTTAGATGATTTTATGAGTGCCCGTAGTTTTTTGCTAATACTGATCAGAGATGCCTTCCCTTTTTGGGATTTTGCTCTATCATGTAGTAGCTTCCTCCTTCTAGTGTATAGTTTGTTTATGGCTGAGGTCCACCAGACAGGACGCCTAACTTTGGAGGATTGGGTCTTGGTTTTATTTGGGATTGCATGATCCATGCATTCCTGAAGGTGTTCATAGAATGCATTTATAAAGGATTCTGCGGTCTGTGCCGTATTTTCCACAGGCCCGGGGGCTTTGAAGGATTCCACCTCAGTTTTGAGGAGTGTGAAATTTGCTTTAGAGAAGTTTTTCACTGTGGTTTTCTGGGCAGGGGCTGGGGTCGGGATGTGAATATCATAGTTTATGGTCTGATCTTACCAGTGAGGGATACACTTCTGGTCTGGAACAGTCCCCATGTTGGTGATGATCAGGTCCAGTATGTTTTCCCCTCTTGTGGGAGTGGCAACAAGTTGTTCCATAGCATTTGAGTTTATAAATTCTAGGAACCTTTGGGCTAGGGTATTGGAGCTAGAGTAATGCTCCCAGTCTATGTTAGGGTAGTTGGAGTTGCCCAATATAATGGTGTTTGGAGAGACCTTCATATTTTCCAGTGTTCTCAGGAAGGCCGAGTGGGGTTCTTGGGTTTGGGAGGGTGGTCTGTAGCAGGCTATAAACTGGAAGGCAGTTTTACCCACTGTTAGTTGCACATGGATTTTCTCTGATGCTTCATGCTGTGCCACCAACCTGGAGGTGTGGGTATCTTTGACGAATATTGATACTCCCCCTCCTTCTGTGGTTTGGTCCAAGTTTTGGGGCAGAAAAACATGGTATGAGGTGTATAACCTGGTAGTGCTGGGGTGCTCTCGGGAGCCTTGAATCAGGTTTATGTTACTGTACAGATATCGAGGTTCTCCATGCTAAGCAGAGTTTCGAGTGCGTGCATCTTGAGGTTTAGACTTCTGGCGTTGAGTAGCATTACTCTTAGTTTCTTATCCCTTGTGATACCTATGGAGGTGGGTTTGTCTTTTTAGCCTTGCCTAAAAAAGGCACTATGGGGGTGGCAAGAGCCTTTGCCAATATCCAAAAGCTCAGGGGTGACAGGTGCAAGCCGTCCCTAGCGAAGCATCGTGGCTTGTCGAGCATGTCATCCCAGGCAGACAGGCGTTGGATCCCCTTTGAATGGCACCAATACTTAAGCCAATTGTTGAAATTGATCATCTTGTCTTCATATTGTGGCATCATTCTTGGTGAGGGTAAGATGCTACTCGAGGTCAGGGTCATACCGGCCTGGGCTACATGCTCAGAGAGCTCCTCTGTCTCTTTTCATGTAGTCCAGGGAGGTACATCTCAGGTCATTCCCACCAGCATGGACAATGACAGAGTCATATTTGTACTTGCCTTGGAGTGACCTGAGTGCTTGTGTTATGTGGTGGATCCTAGTGCCCAACAGGCAGCTCACCATGACCTTCTCCTTGTTCAACATGATGAGCGGGACGTCAGAGTGCCTGACGATAGAGTCACCTATTACAAGTGTATCAGGTGTGTTGTTTAGCCTTAAGGGCTGTGACTGTTTGGCACACTGGCTTTGTGAGCTATGTGTTGCACGTGTTTTGTTTTGGGGTAGCGGTTGCTTGGGTGTCTGCTTTGGAGGTCTCTGCTGCTTAGGCAGATTTTTATTTAGAGCCTCCGAGTATGTTTTTGTGTGTTTATGTGTTTGGTTTGCTGTCATGGTAGGTCTATGTGAGACTGGAATTGTAGTGAGTGTGGTTTCCTTCTCCTCCTGACTGGTTACGCCAGTACTGAGTTGAGAGAGCTTATCCTCCAGTTTGGCTATATGGTTGCATCTCTCACATATGTTGGAATTTGTTGGGAGGAGGAGAGGGTTGTCTGTATACATGAGGCAGTTGTAACATTGCCTCAAGATTCCCAGATTTACCAGCTGGACCAGAAAGAAGATTGACAACTGACCTTTGGACATGCTAGAATAGTATTGGGAATTCCTTTATAATTGAAAAAAGGGCCAATGGGGGGAACAAAGTACTCAAGGGGAGTTTGTGAGGGTGTAGTGCTTTTAATTTTTTAGTGCTGACTTAAATAATTGCTTTAATGAGCAAGTGCCAGGCTTTAGAGTGGGAATAGGGTGTTTATTCTGAGAACTAGATCAGTTCTAAGGGAAAAAGTGAAGAGCAGACTTTGTGGAGCCGAGAATGGTTTAAACCCAATTAAGTGGTGCTGCCCGATGCTGCGCTATGCGTTAAAGCGGGTTTTATACAGGGGGACTTGAAAGAGCTAGAAATTGGCCCAAAACGGCCAATAGACTTCCAGATTCTTGTGCTGTGCTTTTTTGCAACAAACAGCAGGAAAATGCAATAAATATGTAACACAGGCTAGCGCACTTGAGTGTGTAGCCTCAACAGGTAAAAGCAACAAACAGGACAAACTTTAAAAGTGCAGGTGCAAAAACAACTTTAAACAGTTTAAAACAGTTCAAGAAGCAGAAATACTTGCAGTTTAGCTAGATCGGACAGTCGCCCAGGTAGTAGCAGGAAAGCAAACACTTTTATCAGGTTAGTAGTCGCTCTTTTAGCCTCTCTGCTGCTAGCACCACTCTGCAGGACCACAAGGAGCTTGGCTGAGTAGTAACAAGCGCAAAAACGTGCCAAAGTGGGTTTTATACAGGGGGACTTGAAAGAGCTAGAAATTGGCCCAAAACGACCAATAGACTTCCAGATTCTTGTGCTGGGAACACTCCTCCAGGGATAGATAGGCTGCTCCAAGCTCCCCACTGCCACTGGTAAACAAAAAAGCCTCCCTTTATCCAAGAAAGGAAATAGGCAACACAGGAACTTTCCAAAAGTCCAGAATACAGCAAAGCCTGTATTTGGACTACTCTAGGTCAGGAAGGATGGGAAACAAGGATAATTTTTTTTTGTTTATTTTTTTTTCTTTTTTGCAACAAACAGCAGGAAAGTGCAATAAATATGTAACACAGGCTAGCGCACTTGAGTGTGTAGCCTCAACAGGTAAATGCAACAAACAGGGCAAACTTTAAAAGTGCAGGTGCAAAAACAACTTTAAACAGTTTAAAACAGTTCAAGAAGCAGAAATACTTGCAGTTTAGCTAGATCGGACAGTCGCCCAGGTAGTAGCAGGAAAAAAACACTTTTATCAGGTTAGCAGTCACTCTTTTAGCCTCTCTGCTGCTGGCACCACTCTACAGGACCACGAGGAGCTTGGCTGAGTAGTAACAAGCGCACAAACTGTGCCAAAGTGGGTTTTATACAGGGGGACTTGAAAGAGCTAGAATTTGGCCCAAAACGGCCAGTAGACTACCAGATTCTTGTGCTGAGAACACTCCTCCAGGGATAGATAGGCTGCTCTAAGCTCATAGCCTGTCCTTTGACTAAGCTCTTTTTCTGTGAAAGTGGATGGTTGCTCGTATAATGAAGGTAAGAATTACAAAAAGTACTCTTACGAAATATATTCGATTTGAAACCTGTAGGTGTATGGGAAATTGCCATGTCCAAGTAATGTATACCTGTAGTGTTGTAGCTGTAAGTAAATTTCAAAAATTGAAGTAGTTTTGTTCTAGTGGTTAATAAAGCCAGGGATATCTTCCACTTTTCCCTTCCATAAAATAAAGATGTCATCCAAAAACCTGCAATACAACTGGATGTTGTTCCAAAATTCTTTGTGAAATGTATATCTTAATTCCCAGCCTAATAGTACTATATTTGCCTATGTAGGGGCGCAGGCAGCCCCCATGGCAACTCCTCTTGTTTGTTGGAAATATTGGCCCTCAAAGAATAAAAAAATATTCTCTAAGATAAGAGCCATCATTTCACACACCAGGTTTGCTTTATCATGATTCAAGGTGGAACATGTAAAGTGTCTCTTCAAATAATTCTAGACCTTCTTGCTTAGGAATTCAGGAAAAAAGATCTTTGACATCAGTGGTTAAAAATACCAAATCAACTGCCTAAAAGGTGGTTTAGTGATGCTATTGTGTATTTTTGGGATGCCAAATATGACCGGCACCTTAGGATAGGAATTAGTAAGAAAATTAAGGAGGGCATTAGTAATATGTTTGTCCAGGACATATTCTTCTAAATAACTGTCAATACGTTGATATGCAATATTTATTTGGTTCTTAGAAACCTGTGCATAATTCTGTTCATTAAATAAAATATTCTGCATAATGTTGGAATAATCCTCTGAACTATATTACTATACCACCTCCCTTGGAAAGGGTCATGATACACAGTCCCTTGTAAACAAAATCTATGGGCAGCTGATTTGGTATTTTTAACCACTGATGTGAAAGATCTTTTTTTCCTGTATTCCTAAGCAAAAAGGAGTAGAATTATTTGAAGAAAGACTCTTAAACATGTTCCACCATGAATCACGATAAAGTAAACCTGGTGTGTGAAATGATGGCACTTATTTTTGAGAATAATTTTTTATTCTTTGAGAGACAATATTTCCAACAAACAAGAGGAGTTGCCATGGGTGTTCCCTGCGCCCCTACATATGCAAATATAGTACTATTACACTGTGAATTAAGATATGTATTCCACAAAGAATTTTGGAACAACATCCAGTTGTATTGCAGGTTTTTGGATGACATCTTTATTTTGTGGAAGGGAAAAGTGGAATATATCCCTGGCTTTATTAACCACCTGAACAAACCTACTTCATAGATTCATAGATTAGTACTAAGCTAACTGCCCTTGCGGGCCATTGTAAGCCTAGCCAATTATCCCTTGTGAGACTCAAACCCTGCACCTTGTGTTTGTAAGGCAAACACCTTACCCATTAGGCCACCCTCCCAACCCTTTTTCATTTTTGGAATTTACTTATAGCTACAACACTACAGGTATACATTACTTGGACACTGCAATTTCCCATACACCTACAGGTTTCAAATCGAATGTATTTCGTAAGAGTACTTTTTGTAATTCTTACCTTCATTATACGAGCAACCATCCACTTTCACAGAAAAAGAGCTTAGTCAAAGGACAGGCTATAAGAATTGCACGAATGACTTCAGAATTGAGTGATGTGAGGCATGAATGTTTCACATTAAGAGATCTGTTTTTAGAAAGGGGATACCCTAAACAGATGGTGGAACAAATTACTGAGGAGGTTTACACAGGATGGGGAAAAAATATAAGCCCCTGTTAGGAAACCACCCATTTACTAATATAGCCCCCACAGATCCTGATGAAACAAAGATTTATGAGCACGCATATATAATGCAATATAGTCCTATATCATATGAAGTGAAAAACATATTAAAAAAGAACTGGAGTATATTTAAGGTAAATAATAATGTGTTAACTGCAGTGGGAGATAAACCAGTTTTTATCAGCAAGGTAGGCATAAATATTAAACATATTATGGAAAACAAATTGAATTTACCGATAGAAGGTGATTGTGGTACACCCTGTGGGAGGTGCTCCCACTGTACTAATATTTTCAAAGCACCTCAAACCCACCTAGTTAATAAGATGGCATCTAAGGTTATATTCAAGAAAGGAAATTGTTTTACCACCAGAGTGGTGTACCTTGCTCTGTGTGATACATGCAATGGATTCTACGTTGGGAAAACGGAGAGGGTGTTGAAAAGCAGAATCTATGAGCCATGTGTATGATGTTTAAAACAAAAAGGATATAAGTACATTATATAGGCATTCCCTCTCTTGTTCTAATTTTATAGGTTTTAAATTTGGTATTTTGGATACTGTGGGTATAGATTTGAGGGGGGGTGGGGTGACTGGAAGAATTTATTAAGTAAAAAAAAGCTGGTTTGTCAACTCATACAATCAGCTAATTTTCCACCAGGTGTAAATGATTCCTTGACAATACTGCCAGCCCTGAAAGAAAAATCTATTAAGTATTTTAACATTTTTACATGCATTACTGTGCCTGCATTTTTAAATATATGGTGAAGGTATTTAATATATATCAGTGTTTTATTTGTAAAAAGCTAAGTTGGCTTGAATACTAACATCCTGTGTATTTAATATTGCTCATGTGACCATTTTACATGTGACATTTTTTGACAATACCATTGACTCAATTTTATCTATTATGTAACATATACTGGTATAAAAATGGTTCTTGAATCAGTGTGCTTTATTCTGATGAAGTCTTCTATGTGAAAGACGAAAGCGCTTAATCTTGGTGTATTTTTACTGCAATAAACGGAGTTTGTATACAGGCTTGTTTGGTGCGTTTTTCATTTGGTTCCTGGTCTTCTGTTATTCGCACTGCACCAGATATTTGGATAAAGACTAAATCCACTCAGCAGTTTGAGTACCTTAGGTCCAGCTTTAAGTAGGCCTTTAGTTAATTTAATGTAGAAATTATTTTTTTAGCAAGTTAGGATCACCCAAAACTCAGTGTTACCTTAAAGCTGATACAAAGTCTGCCTGAACTTGCTGAATGATATTTTTGATATTTGGGCTAAAAGCGCACACATTTTCAAACAAGACCCCAAATTCTTAAAATGTTAGTTTTGTAGTCAAGTTATTAACATATGAGAAGGCTGTTTTTGTTCTGATAGGTGACAGCCTGTGGTACTGTGACAAAACTTATATAAAGCATTTGTGAAGTTAAACTGCTTGGTCCCTATTTAAGTTATTGATCCCTGTTTTTCTTTTTATTCCACCAGTACTCTCCAGGCATGAGAGCCACATATCTTACTATGACTGATGAACAACAGAGACAATACAGGAATGAAGTTCAATAACTGCAGTGCTGTCTTTATTTACCTCCTGTTACAAACATGAAGAGGAGCAAACATTTTTTAATTGATTCCAAAGGCCCTGTCAAAGAGTGACTGAAAACTACCTTTCCCTGTACAGGGACTTTTATAAAAACAAGCAGCATAGCATGCTGTGCTGAAAAGCAAAGGTACTAAAGCTAAACAACTTCAAGTTGGGACTGTCCCGCCAAGTCTTCCTGTTTTATATACTGACGCCTGAAGGAAAAGTAAAATGGTGACTTGTTCCTTTGTGTAGCCAGCAGCATCTACACACACACACACACTCACTCACTCACTCACTCACTCACTCACTCACTCACTCACTCACTCACTCACTCACTCACTCACTCAATGAATGCCAGCTGCCTGTCTGAAATACGTGTTGAGTATTTTCCATTGTTTCAAATTGTAAGATTTAGTATGTAATGGGACCAATTGTTAATGTATGTGATGTACAAGAAGAGACTGAGATTTATTTTGTTTTTTTTTTCAACAAGCATGTGTGCAAGTACTCAAATGCATTATGAAAAATACATTTCTTGTTAAAAAAGTTAGTACCCTGGTCTTCCAGTATTTTTTTTTTTCAGAAGCTAGTTTGCTTGCTTTATTGTGTATGTTTTCAATCAAAAAAATGTGTAGTTAAAGTAATCTTTATCATTTTAGAGTTAAAATGTCATTATTGTTTTTTCATAACTCACTGTGCTAGCAAAAAGACATAAATCCTGAAATCAGAAAAAGTAAATAGCAAGTACTTCCATTCCTTTCAGACATATATATATATATATATTTACATGTGAAAAAAAAGTTTAAAAACTTGAAACCAATAGAAAATGCCATGCAAAAACATTCATTGTGTGTACAGCTTTATTCCAGATGGTGTTTCCTCCCATCCCATTCACACCAGGGAGCAGAAGCAATATATAGGATCTTTAGAAACCTTCCAGCTGTCCAGAATTTTGCAGAATGTCAATATTTTTGACCTGCTCCTCATATAATCTCTGGTTTTCTAACAAATTACTGAGTAATGACATCATTAAATGATGATAGACATTTGAGTTAAAGACTTAATATCCCTCAGAAAATTCATACCAATGAAAGCTTCCTATTCTAGCAACTTTCTATGTTTATAAGAGCAATACCTAGATTCTGTCCCTGATATTGCACCCCCCATTATTTTTGAATTTGTCCAGAATTCTAGCACTAAGGAGTTGAGCTATGGATCTTTAGAAGACACTCTATCATATTTGTATGTATATATACATAGAGAGAGACGGACACTTTACACACCTAAGAAGAATAACATTTATAATAATATTAAGGCTTACAGTACTGTATCCCAGTCTGAGGGAAACACTGAAACTTTCTTATTAACCTATGGTCAGCTCCCAACATTATCAGGCACCTTTGTATCAGCTATTTATCTTAATAATTTTTAATATTTTTTTTCACATGCACCAGCCAGCCATAAGCAGCCTTCTAATCATCTGCAAAGTCTACCATCCAGGCAGCCATGTAGAGTGCTTTGGTCCTGTAATCACAATGTTCCTCATAAAAAACTCATGTTGGGACACCTTTGCTCAATGGACCCCACTAACAATGAGGTTAGTTATTTGTATGTGGGCCCTAATGCCCATCCTCACAGGTGCTTCCAAGCATTACTAGCCTACAGGACATGCACAGTACTCTGCATACTAACCCCTGGTATGGTCTATATGCTGACTGATGCAGAAAACAGGGAAGACAGAGTGCTTTGCAGAGATCTGCATCCTCAGTATATGTGACTACAAGTCTACTTCAAAACATCTAAAACCCATAACATCTAATTTCATAGCATCGAGACCAGAACATCTAAAACCCATCACATCGAAAATGTGCATCAGAACATCATCTTATTTCGGCTTTTCCCAGTTAGGGGTCGCCACAGCAGATCACCTGTCCACTCATGATTGGCAGTGGAGTTTTACAGTGTCAAGTTGCCAGCCCAGCGCCCAACCTTCCACAGAAGCCACAAACATGCACACACTCACACCTAGGGGCAATTTAGTGTGTCCAATCCACCTACAGCATGTCTTACGGATGTGGGAGGAAACCGAAGCACCCGGAGGAAACCCATGCGACCACAGGGAGGACATGCAGACTCCGCACAGAAGGCACCCCAGCCGAGGATTAAACCAGAGAACCTCTTGCTGTGAGGCAGCAATGCTAACCTCTGCACCACTGTGGCCGCCCTGTGCATATGTAGCTCAGTGGTTCTAATTTAGCTGGACATGTTCCAGTTGCTTGCAGCTGAATGCAGATATGTGTAATTGAATCAGAGTAGATACAAGTATACATCCCTGGTCTCTAGATACAATTTCCCTGAATGGTCCAACCCCAGAGGGAAAATACACACAAACGTGTGTGTGAACACATAATGTAGTCACGGGTCCCCTTCAAAACATCTAAAACCCATAACATCTAATTTCATATCATCGAGACCAGATTTTCGATCAGATGCCCCAATGCACCCCCTGTGTGGGGGGGTGCCCCCCACACTCCCCGTAAATTAAATATACCAAATCCAAGATTGCACTACAGTGGGAAAAAGTTAATTTTCTAACCCCACTGTATCAAGCCCCCCCTGCAGAAACGTAGTAAAAAGTGTGGTTGGTAGTTTGGTGTTGTCATATGTGGAGGGGATGTTATTTTCATGTGACTTGTAGTGTTCGATGTTATGACGCATATTTTAGATGCTGTGAAATTCAATGTTATGGGTTTTAGATGTTTTGAGGGGGACCCATGACTGCATATGCGTGTTCTCTCTCGCACACAGTCACACACACATTTATATCTATTTTCTCTCTAGGGTTGGACAATTCAGGGAAATTGTATCTAGAGATCTGTGATGTATACTTGAATCTGCTCTGTTTCAATTACACATATCTGCATTCAGCTGCAAGCAGCTGGAACATGTCCAGCTAAACTAGAACCACTGAACTACATATTTTACTTACTTTAAACTATCCATCAGTGGTAAACTTTAGTAATATCTGTGCACCGCTGAATTGGTTCATTCATTTCCTTTGCCAGCTGTAGATGGATTAGGCCTCCATATGGAGGCTCTGAATTTCAGCTAAGTTCCTCCATCTGCCTTCCCCCTTTTCTCTGAGATAATGAGAACTGAAAGAAGAAACCATGTCAAAGAAAATGCTCATCAGTAATGTTTTTCTTGTGTTAAATGAACACATTTTAAACTGCACAATCAACAAGTACTACAGTCCACAGACCTAGTACTTCCTTTGAGTTCACCATCACTCTTGTATAATGACTTCTACTGCAGAAGAAAAAGGAGATGTCTACTTGTTCTCTTAAATTCCACTGTAAATCTCTACCACTAGGCTTCCGCAAACACAACTTCAGAATTCAGTGGGTGATCCACCTTTACCTCACTGGTCAGGTTTACCACCACTGCTCATTCTCGGATCAAAATACGAGTCCTTCCTTAATATACCTGTACAGAATCTACTGCACAATTGTACAGCATATGGCCCAGAGCTTACCAAGTTGATTTGAATGCTTCTGCGTTCCACATCTGTTAAACACTGAAGCGTCCCAACTATACATCAGTTTTAAGTTAGACTTTTGAAGTTAAATGCAGCAAATAAAAAAGTAATAATAATGAATTAGTAAGTTAAAATACATTTATTGCAGAACACATCAAAACTCTAATACTGAACATCATAAATTCTGAAAAGCCTTGAAAAATATTGCTTCCTCCTGTATCTTTCCCAAAGCCAGTTCAGATCTCCGATCAACTCTCACTTATCTTAGAATTAAAATATATCATTAGTAACTCCCTCATTTACATGAACAGTTATGTCCCAAACCCCCCACCCCACATACCACCTGCCCTCCCTTTACAAATGATCACTAAATACCCTCCATTCCACTTCAAGGCCATTAATGTTAAGGAGGTATAGAAACATCTTAAACATGAAGTGCTCTTAAACCTTCTTCTATAACATTCATCCCATCATATTTGGCTAGGTAGAAAACTATGCAATAAGCCTCTCTTATTTCTGTTCATTTTAATAAACATGCCCAAAATATTATACCACAGTTTTAAACATGCACCAGTCCTTCCCCTAACAAAAGTTCCCCTCCTTAGCTAATGACTTCTGTCCCATTATAATCTTTGCTTCCTAAACAAAATTTTTAGAAAGATCATTTATGATCAAATCCTTGACTGTATTAAAAAAAATAACATTCTCAGTGCTAGAAGACATGGGTTCTGCCCAATTACTTTAGTAGAACATTTGTCTGCTCACTCACAGACCACATATACTCTGTTATTAAGTAAAGTAATGAGGGGGCTATCTTCCTTTACCAAAGGAAAGCCTTCAGTACTGTTGATCACTACCTTTTAGCTTCAAAATCTTAGTGAAACAGGCTTCTTCTTTGAGATCATTCAGTGATTTAAAAGTTATTTCTGTAATCACACCTTTTTCATCCAAGGACCAAATAATACCTATACCATGGGGACATCCATTTCTGTTTTCATAAATGATCTTCCCTGAGACGTTCCTTACATCAAATGCAGTTTACATGCAGATAATATTATATAAACACAGAACAATAAACAGTACCATAGCAAGGATGGGGAAGCCCCCCCCCCCCTCCGGCACAATGTTTTAAGTGGTATGATCACGAAGAGTTCCTGCTTTTTTTTTCTGTACTGAAATGTTTCAGTTGAAGAGCTTATGGATCATGGATTTGGCTACTGTAGGAAGCCAATTGGAATAAAAGCCAAAGTCCTTTTTTTTTTTCTATTTTGCTCTTCATTTTGAAGAGCTGTAGAGGTGAGGTGCTATAATGGGGACCAGCATTGACACTATATAAGCCAGGTACTTCTCTGACAATAAATGTACTCTCAGTCTTCAAACTGAACTTCAGAATGTCTTCACTACTATCTGAAATTGGCTTCATAATAATAAACTCACTGTGAACACAGAAAAGTTATGTTATTTGGCACTCAGCAGGAACTTCAACATGTCATTATTACAGATCCATAAGCATGCCCCTTCCCAATGCCATTAAATAAAGGTATTTAAGTACTGCTTTACCTGCATCAAACAATTTGCAAACACACCGAGACCCAAAAGCTGCTAACTACTTGCTCAGTTAAAAATGTCATACAAAATCTCTAATCAGATAACTCCTGAAATCAGATATTCCATTGCCATAAATGTTCTACTTTCCAGAATAGAATATAGGCCAACAATCATTGCTTTTTGTTTCTCACAAAACACCTCTCAGCTCCAGTCTGCAGAAAAGCAAATACTCAGATGTATTCACCTTTCAAACAAGGAACACCATTGTTCTACACGTAGCAAAGATAAATGGCTACCCATACATGCCAAGACTACTCTCCTCCTCCCTAACACACTTACTTTCAAACCTTTGCATGAAGAAAACTGTCCCGCTCTTCTCAACATACTGGCCATCAAAAACCTTTTGTAAATCCTTCCTAACTCTGATCCTTTCCAGCTACACAGACAAACCTTTACCCTTTCTACTTGTGAAAGATCCTTCTCCAAAATTGTACCTGCTTGCTGTAACTCCCTACCTGAAGCTATCTGACAAATCAACAATCTTAAAACCTTCAAGAAAACATTTTGTAGTAACATAGTCAAATGAAACAAATGTAATTGGTTAACTTTTACTAGGATATCCCTCTCTTCACAGGCATCTGCTCTCTAAGTTTTCCTTGGACTACTAATGTAAATATTTTTCATTTTACTTTTTAGTTGCAGACACTACTACAGGCTACCTTACTGCTAATTTATTTGTGCATATGTCAGCTATACTTGTGCAAAATGTAACTGGTGATGTCCTTCTATATCATGTTGCCGTATTCTTAACCTTGGGGATCTCCTGCCAAGGATAGCTCAATGTCCAGACAGTATACCAAAGCCTTTAGATCTTAAATGTGCTGTACATCACACATGTGCTCCCTGTACAGGACATAGGGCATAAGGGTGACTTACAGACGCAGATACACAGAACTTCTTTGCCACTAGTCTGAACGCTATCATTGCTTGTGGGTCTGGATGTCCTTTGCTGTGCTGAATACCTAGCTGTCAGATAACTGCCCCATTGGGGTGTTTTTGCTTTTTATTATTGATCTTGTTTTTCTTTGATTACCTGGAATTCATGTTATCTAAAAAGGGAAAATATCAATGTGGGGGTCAGATTCCCCATAAGGATCATCACAAACAGTGTCTTTTTTTGTTTAGGTGCTTTCCACGACTCATATCTCCTGTAGTATTTATATGGCATGTGTACCTAAGACTCTTTAGAAGTCGGTTGTGTTCACTGGCCATCTATCTAGAAAACCAGAGGCTTATGCAGTTAGCCCTGGCTAGTATGGCAGAATCATTTAACCCTGAGGTACTTCTATTAGGCAAGAAGGTGGCCAAGAAATCTGAGCTGGATTCTTTGGCTCTCCAGCCTCCACCAGATATCTCTCCAGAAGCTGGTGATAGCACTTTAAACCATCTGATGTTGACTTCAGAGTCCTCTGCCATGACCTCATCAGTGACTGGCAGGGATCTTTTCACATGTCCTCTGAGGATTTTCAGGTGACTTCTCCAGACAATGAGGAGGAACCATGGCCCATTATCTTGGAGAGCCTTAGACAGATTCTGCAGATTTTAGTAAGGGAAATGGTTCTGGGTACTTTATTGAATCCCATCAGGGTTTAGAACCTTCAGTGTTTGTTAGAGCTGACGACCCTATTAAGAAAAAATAGAAGACTAAACATCCTTCTGTACATCCTAAGGACCCTCAGAGGGAGTGACAGGAGTTTACTCAGGGCCTATATAATACTTTAATGGCTCTGAAACTTCACCAAGGGATTTCTGTCCTTTCTCCTCCCTTGGACTTCTCCTTCCAAAAGGCCTATGGAGCCTGATTCCTTGAATGAGGATTCAAACTCTGATGAAGGGTCCTTGTCTTACTCTTCCCAGATGTCTTCTCCTTTGGCTTATGGTTCTGATAAAGAGGAGTCCATTAGTTCTGAGTCTCCTTTGGAGGACTTAACTTTTGAGGACACAGTAGCCAGAATGATGGAATATTTTAAGTGGGATTCTTCTCAGGTGTCTGATATCCATAACGGGTATTATGAGCTGCTTCGGGTGGACACTCGTAAACCTTCTGCAGTACCTTCTGTGTTGGCTGCTTTGTTGGACACCTTTATAGCTGCCTCTAAGACTCCTTATTTTTCAGCCCCTGCTCCAAAAAAAAACTGACTGGTTCTATAAGGTTCCTGAGGATTGTCAATTCCTATTTTTGTGTGTTGCTGCAGTCTGGCTTGGCCTATTCTTCTGTAGTCCCATTTTTCAGCTATTTCTGACTGTCTGCCCTTGAACCCTCCTTTGGCTTCTCATTTTGAGGTCAAACAGTTTCTTAAAGGTGCCCTGCATCTTAAGCCCCCCAATGAAGCCTATTCCTCCTCCTTGGAACCTTAATTTTGTATTGGAAAAATTGGCCCAGGCTCCTTATGAGCCTGAAATTTCAGATTGTCTGCAACACCCTACCTGGAAGACTGTCTTGCTTTCTCTTCTGCTCAGAGGGTTTCTGAGCTTCAGGCCTTTATGGCCATTCCTCCTGTTTTGATTTTTTTCCCCATAGGGACAGGGTGTCCCTTCTTACTAATCCTTCTTTTATGCCCAGTGTTAATGAGTTGTCCTTGAATCAGACAGTACAACTCCCTTCCTTTTTTCCTTCTCCTCAGTCTGCTAGGGAGAGAGTTCTGCATACCTTGGATTTGTACAGACAGCTCAGGTGTTGTTTGTATAAAACTAAGGCCATTAATAAATCTGACCAGCTTTCCATTTCTTTTCATCCCAGGACATTGGGTTTGGATGTTTCTAAGCAAAATCTCTCCTCTAAGGCCATTTCCTTTTTGTTGTTCTTTTCATGGCAAATGTCTGTCTAATTCTGTTAAAGCTTATTCCACTAGGCCTGTTGCCTCTTCTGGTGCTTCAAGAGTTTAGACACCATTTCCATTCTTGAAGCTGCTACTTGGTCTTCAGTGCATACCTTTACTAGGCATTATAAATTGGATATGGTTTCCAGGGCCAGAGCAGATTTGGCTAGGGCCATCCTGCATGGGTTTGTTGAGGGCTCTTCCAAGCCTTCCACTTCAAACTCCTTTTCTTGAGCTTTTGTACTCTCCCTAAGGTTAAGAATACTGCAGTAGTGATATAGAAGGACATGGTACAGTTGTGTAAAATCTTAACATAACAGTTCACTGTTGCAGTATTTAGTCCCTCCCTCAAACCCCCCTTTTTTTCTCTTTGGGCTTTGATTTGGTTGCCCTCTTGGCTGAGGGTCATCCTTTTTCCTACTACATTTTCTCCTTCTGAATGTGCATAGCCTGTTTTGTCCTATGGAGACTGTTCTCTAATGGGGCAATTTAGTTCTGGGTATCTGCATCTGTACATCACCTTTATGCCCTGTGTCCTGTATGAGGAGCATAAGTGTGAAATATGGCATATTCAAGATCTGAAGGCTTTGGTATACTGGCTGGACATTGGGCTATCCTTGACAGGAGATACATAAAGTTAAGAATATTGCAACAGTGAAGAGAAGGACATCTACTGGCATGATAAGATTTTACACAACTGTACTTTCTGCTCATTTTATAATATGTATGCAGTAATTTGACTGCAAATTGACAGGCTATACGTTTCAAATGCTAAGAAGTTTATATTACTTGCCCAGCACAAGAACTTAAAACAATACATTTCAAAAAGCTTCTGTAAGAGACTAAATGTTATTGGAAACCGGGGAAGCAACCATCTTTTCCAGTGGAACAGAAAGTATTACAAGTTAGGAGGACATTATTCCAAAAATGGTTGTATGTTATTAATGTCCTGTGATTATCCCCTCCAAAGAGAGTACTAAATCAATGTCAAATGGAAGGCTTGTGATTTATTTGGTGGTCTGTTGGGCCAGTGAGACCACAGGCTAGAGAGTCATTTCACTGGAGAGCCATAAGGAGGGGTAAGCTAGCAATAAGCTTTGGTTGGGCTGGCAAGAGGGAACAGATGCCATGCCATGTAAGAAACTAGTATTACAGATGACTCCAGGATGTTGCATTCTGAGAGGTTCTAGATTCATAATGATAGCAGTGGAAAGTATCTATATATGCAAGGGGCAGGAAAGTATAGCAAAACTGAGGGAAATACAACAATGGTAGATTTTTTTCCCACAGCTGTTTTTTCCCAAGAATTTCTGCATGATGAGTGTCCAGATCTTGAAGGATTATAGAACATGTGAGGTAAATAAGGGTTAACAAGGTGAGGTTACAACTTTTTGGTCAACTAGGTCTCTTTGTTTTCGGAGATGGTTCAAAGTTAATATTTCATACAGAGACTTTTGTGCTGCTGTAGCGTTGTTGCCTCACAGTAAGACGTTGTCCTGTTCGATTCCCAGCTAGTGTCTTCTGTGTGGTGACATGCGTGAATGGGCATACCTTCGTTGAAGGTTGTGCGTCAGGGCTGGCAACTCGGCACGTAAAAATCTACTGCCAATCATTAGTGGACCGGAGTTCCACTGTGGCGACCCCTAACTGGGAAAAGCCGAAAGACACAACAACAGAGACTTTTGTAAATACCTCCAGTTACAATTACATTTTATGCAGAGGAAACCCTGGATATCATTCCTGACAGACAAATTAGTATTATGTTTGGTAGATGTCATAGTAGGTAAAGTTGCCAGGAATGGACTGTTCTCAGAATTGTCATGGAATCTAATGGAAGTTGAAATCTCTAAGCCTTAATTTTGAAAATTTAGGATAGAGAGAAGTTTGGAAGATGAACTGAATGTGAGAATGTCACATTAGCATTTAAAGGGGGAGTAGTTAATTCAGTGGTCACCTCATCTTTGGAAACCATTGCATGCATACTTTTGTTATTTTGTGTATTCTGATGCAATCAGTACATCAGAGCATATATTCAGAGAGTGAGAGAATTTTAAGTAGAATTTTGAAAGAGAAAAATTTCTGCAGTTATGGCCTTTCTTACCAAGTACCTAGTAGTATGCAGGATAGGCCCAAAATATGAAAGAAAACCATTTTGATTCCAGGTCTTGAGACACTAGAAATTCACATTTATTTGAAAACTACCCTTACGCTCACAAGTTGGAGAGAGACCGATGGCATGCTAAGACATTTATACCCTAATTTTTCTACCTAAGCAACAAGGTGGTAGTGCTGGAGCCGTGATAAATTGGGCTCAAAATTTGCTGGTGCTTGAGCACTAATGATAGAAAAATATTGAGCATTGCAATAGCTGTCTAATAATGTCATGTTTTCTTAGATCATTTTATCTGTCTGAAATGCGGTCACTGGTGAGGGTAGTTTAGTTTATTACGAATAGTTATGTAATGTTTCATTTACAGCTCTTGTAAATAAAAGTTCAAAAATTAATGTGTGACCATAACTAAATTGTTTTTGCCTGAAAGTATGCATTTGGATTTACTTGCACAAATAAGTATGATTTATGATGCAGTGTTTCATAGTGCATTGTAGCTGAAGCCTTGAATGGCAGTATGTTACAGTGGTCTTATTCATAATGCAATAGTATCAGGTATGATTCTATGGTGCAGTTGTATTTTCATAGAATTTTCATACAGTGTTATAGTGAGAATCTGTGTTATAAAATATTTGACAAAAATAATTTTCTCGCATTTAAACTGTTTATCATGACACTGAGTACTGCAAACTCAATAACACAGTTAAGCAACACTATAACAAAAGTGCTCTGGCAGCCCACACAGCAAGTTATGCAGGAATGAAGTAGTTAACAGTACAATCAACTCTGCAAGTGTGAATGAGTTAAACCTTGCTAACAGTTCTTACAGTATAATGTAAATAAAATATAAAGAAGTCTTACCAGAATCTGATAGGAGATTGAGTAGCCTGTATTTTGGTAGTCCTGCTTGTCACACAATGATTCCAGATGTCTCTTTGTGTGGGTGTGCGTGTGCGAGCATGGTGAGATTCATGCTGCTTGCAAAATGTACAGATTAATATTGTAGCTCTTGGAGGCATTTTTTAATGAGGAACTGCTTCCAAGTAAAGAGTTCTGCAAATGCCTTCTACACAGGTTAAAACAGTATAAAAATAAAACTGAGTAAAATAAAACAAATGTAGCCTAAAACACCAGCACAGCTCTGCCTGCTAAACATGCTGGAGGGATAGGTTCTTGACCCAGAGACACCCCAGACTCTGGAATAGACTGCCCATACATGTCAAGTAGAGTGCTTCTTTGGCCCTCTTCAAAAGGAACCTTGATGACTGGATGGGAGAAAGGAAATTCACCCCGGGGATCACGTCAGTCACCCTGCTAGATAGAGGTCAAGGGAAGAAATAGCCAGGGAATTTTTATGGCTAGGCTTGTATAGGCCCTAGGGCCGATAGCCTAGTACCGACCTATGAACATTTAAGCAGGCAGAGGTTAACAAGTATACAAGGCAGCCCACCTGCACAGTGGATATAATTAATAGTTGAGATCCTATTAACATGCTTTAGCTAGAGATCATTCACAGTTAGAGTTTTGCAAAAGCTTACCACGGAGCTAAAAATAATACAAAAATACTATTGGTTAAAGAAAAAATAATGTAACCTGTTACACATACCATCACACCTCTGCCTGCCAAGCACTTACTTATGTAGAGTCTTGCAAGTATGCAAGGTGACCACTTGAAAAGTGTGCATATTAAATGCTATAAGCTCCAGAGGCATGCTTTAAAAAGGGACTGCTCACAAGTGCAGAGTTTGGCTAAAGCATACTACCCAGTTAATAATATGCATAGTAGTATTAAGTAAAGGAAAGGAAAGCAAAGTTTGAGTTTGGAGGGTGCTGTCAGTATTTCAGTTTGCATGGACTTCCTCTTTGCCAAAGGGGATAATGTGCTTTTTTACATTTAGTTGTAGTCTGTGGCCTTGGCGCCAATCATTTGTCTGTGTTAGTCCCTTTTCTAATATGTTAACATCGTTTGGGGACTCGGTGATTGCACCCAGTTTGTAATCATCAGCGAACTTGGTAAGCCAAAGACCATCTATTTTCACCTGAACTTCAGAGAATAGATTCCAAACAATAGAGGGCCCAGCACAGATCCTAGTGGTATGCCACTGATAACTGCTCTACTGGTAGAGGTGGAATCCTCATCTTTGACAATGTGTGTTCTGTCAGTGAGCCAGTTGACTACCCATCTAGTGACGTATGGGTTAATCCCTAGCTGGGAGAGTTTCTCAATGATACCCGAGTGGGGGATTGTGTCAAAAGCTTTGGCTAATTCAAGATAGGCGGTATGTACTGTTTTGCCTTCATCCAGGGCTTTGGTGACATTCATGAAGAAGTCCACCAGGTTCAGTAAGTATGATCTACCCTTAAAGCCAAACTGGGTGGGGTCAAGAGTGTGAAAGTCACCTATGTCCTTGTTGATAAGATCCATGATGATTCTTTCCATGGTCTTGCAGATAAGGCTAGTTAGGCTTATGGGTCTATAGTTTCCAGGGTCAGTTGATAGATCCCCTTTGTGTAATGGGATTACTGTTGCTGTTCTCCACTCTGCTGGAACAAAGCCATTGCTCAGGCTGAGGTTAAAGAAAATGCCAAGTGGTTCTGCTAGATCTTGTTTTAGATTGTTTAGTAAGCAGTCTGGGATGTTATCTGGTCCCACAGAGGCCATGTTTTTGGCCTTGGAGAGTCCGGATATGACCTGATTTTTGGAGATACTAGGTAGAGGACTGGTGTCTAGTATGCTTTGGGGTAGGGCTGGTGGGACATGGAGTGAGGTTTGCACAAATCTGTCAGCTAGCAGGTTGGCAATTTGCTCAGGTTCAGTATGAGAGGAACAGTCCACTATAAGTTTGGCACATAGTTGGGCATTCCCTTTTTGATCTTGGACGTAGCTGAAGAATGCCTTATGAGTATCTTTAGTTAGAGTTGCTAATTTAACTTCATAAGTAGATTTGTAGGACTTTAAAATATATCTGATTTGCTTGTTCAAGCTGTGGAAAGTATTCTTCAGCTGAGTAACTTCCCACTTGCTTGTAGACATCAGTTTCTTCCTTTTGTTTTACAACCTATTTATAGTTGAGGTTCGCCAGGGTGGCCTGTTTTTTCAGGAGAACCTGGTTTTGATCAGGTCAGGTACAGCTAAGTCTATACAGTTGTTTAGGTGGTTATACAAGGCATTTGTGCACACCTCTGCATAGGAGTCCTTGTTGGCTGCATTAGCACGGAGTTTGAAACTTTTTATAGCATCACCACCTAGTAAGCTGTAGTTTGCTTTGGAGAAATTTTTCAGTTTTTTTCGCTCTTCTGGGGGTGTCAGGTCTGATTGTTACTTCAGTTGAGACAGATTTATGGTCTGACCTTAACATGGAGAGCAAAGCGGTAGGGGGTACTGCAGTGACCTCCCAGGTTGGCAACTAAGTCTAAGACATTTGAGCCCCTTGTGGGGGTACAGTCTAGCTGTTCCAGGACATTTGTATTGACAAATAGTAGGATCCTCAGGACTACCATGTTTGTGCTCATGTATGTCGCCCTATCACTGGAAGGATAGTTGAAATCACCGATGACCAAAGTGTTCAGCTGTATAGTGAGGAACGTTAGTCGGTTCAGGTAGGTGGTATGCTTCTCTTGGTTCATGGTGGGGGACTTGTAGCTAGCAATGATGTGGTAGGGTGCTTTACCTATAGTTAGCTGGACCTGGAGTAGCTCAAGAGATTCATACTGTTTAACCAGTCTTGAGGTGTATTTGGCTTTAATGAAGATGGATGCACCTCCACCATTCATTCTTTTACACACGTTTTGGGTCTGAACATGTGGAAGGCATTGTAGCCTTGAATGGCTAGGGTGCTGTCTGTGGACTTGAACCTTGTCTCAGTGACTGCACAGACGTTGGCATCTTCCAAGGTGAGAAGTGTTTCCGGGGAGTACAGTTTCTTGTTTAGGTTCCTAGCATTGAGCAACATAACCTTGAATTTGTCTTTAGTGAATTTTTTTACATTGGAAATTTTGTTTTGACATTGCATAAAAAAGTAAAAAAGGCACTATGGGGGGGGGGGGGGGGCAAGTGCCTTTGCCAGTATCCAAAAGCCTAGAGGAGACAGGTGAAGACCATCTCTAACAAAGCAGTGTGGTTTGTCAACCATGTCTTTCCAGGATGACAGATACTGAATCCCCCTGGATTGATATCAGAAGCTAAGGCAATTATTGAAGTCAATCATTTTTTGTCTATAGTGTGGCATCATTCTGGGTGAAGGTAGAATGCTGCTTAGGGCTAGAGACATACCTGCCTGGGATGCATAATCTGAGAGTTCAGTCATGTCTCTCTTCATATAGACCAGAGTGGTGCATCTCAAGTCATTCACCTCAACATGTACTATGACAGAGTCATAGCAGTAATTGTTGTTGAGTTACTTCAGTGCATGTGTAAATTGATGGATCCTGGCACCTGACAGGCAGCTAACCATGACCACATCCTTGTCCAGCCTGGTGAGGGGGACATCTGTGTGCTTCACTATGGAGTCAACCATGATCAGCACATTTGGTTTTGAGGTGTTTTGTCCTATGGGTTTATTTGCTGAGACACTGGTGTGTGTTATATGTTGTGGATTCTATTTGCTTTACAGTGTGTGCAAGTGGCTTGCTCTTGGGAGGTCTCTGATCTTTTGGTAGGCTTCCATTCAGTACCTCTGCATATGTGTATTTATGTGCTGTGACCTCGTTTTGTGTGAGGGGATTTGTGTGTGTGCTGACAAGCTGTTTGATGTCCGATTTGTTATGAGAGAATTGATTACAAACTCATAGTGTAATTGCATCTCTCACATATTGTATTTGCTTATTTTAGGATTAAGTAGTTGTCAGTATACATTAGGCAATTACCATATTGCCTCAGGATGCCCATGTTAATCAGGCTGGCCAGAGAAATGGTTGGAAACTGTCTTTACTGTAACTACTGTTGGGGAGTGGGCTAGTTTGACATGATGTTGCTCTAGGATTAAAACAAAGGGGCTTATTCTATTGAAGGTTAGGGGTGAAAATGCAAATGAGGTACCCACAGTGCAGCAGGGAACCTTGGGAGGGTTCACTAACAGACGTCTAGGAGAAAATAGTCTTTCAAAGTGTTTGTCTCTATACAGGGCACCACTGAACCCCACTGAGTGGTGCACAGCTACCTGCAAATGTGAGGCTCAATTACAGGTGAAATTAAACACTTTTAAGCTAAACTACCAAAGGGAAAGCTCACAATGAGCTTTCCTTCAGTAATCTCCAACTCAGGAGAGGCTCTGACTACACACTTCTGCCACAAGGGTGCAGGCAGGGTGCCCCCAATGTAAGATGGCTGGAACAGTGCACAAGTGTAACCATATAGTCTAGATTCAGCATATCTGACTCTAGTCCATGCTATGTACTAGATACTTAAGGCAACAGAACAGCTTTGTTAAAATGCAGAAAAATACAGTAATAATCAGTAAAATGATAGTAAAGTGCAAAGGAAACTCAAAAAGTACTTTTTTTTTTTTTTCAATTTTAGCAGTGGATGCTTTGGATTTCAGCAGAATCACTCCAGACCTCTTGCAAAAGTTGCCAAACGTTGAGCAGGTGTGGTTAGATGACCTGCAATGGTACTGTCCTCTGCACAAACTGTCAGCTCTTTTAGCCGTGAACAGTGGGAGATTATGTAGAGCATTTCCTATAGAGGATTTTAAACTGGAGAGGTTTGCTTTATATACTAGGCAAGGGGAGCTGTGTTACTCCCTCAGGCCAATCAGATAAAAACACAATAAACTTTGTACCAGTAGTTTCCCACTTTGTTGGGATGAATTCAGCTCTGCTCCCACCAGAGTGCAAAAGACCACTCCTAATGTAAAACAAACTGGTTTTGAGCTCAAGTGCAGTAACAAATGCTTTACAGAATTCTTGCAGTATCAGGAATTCTAATAAATATGTTCACTAACCCTGAGAAATGTTTAACAAAATACAGAATAATGTGCACAACATAGCAGTACAGTAACAGATGATTTTTTTTTTTTTTTTTTAAAGTTGTTGTTTGTCTTTTGGCTTTTCCCGGTAAGGGATCGCCACAGAGGAACTCTGGTCCGCTAATGATTGGCAGTAGATTTTTACAAAACGCCGAGGTGCCAGCTCGACGCTCAACCTTTAACGAAGGCACACCCATTTACACATGTCTTTTGAATGCTAGCCAACTGCTGTGAGGACATGCAGACTCCACACAGAAGGCACTCCCAAGCCCAGCCGAGAATTGAACGGGAGAACCTCTTGCTGTGAGGTAACAACGCTACCGCCATACCATTTTTTAAAGTGCAGGCTGAAAATCGGTGATAACTTCAAATCAATAATTGCAGCACAGAATTGTTAAATAGTACTGAGACAGTAAAAGCAACTGCAAATATATCCGCTTTTATAGGTCCAGATAGTTTTAGAAGCAATCCAAGTCTTATAGTCACAGGTGTCCAAGACAGACATAGGAAAGCTCTGGAAATGAACTAAAATGCAACATGCAAAATTATGAAAGTAAGTGAATGTGCATGCCTGTTTCTAAAAAGCCATTTTGTCAGTCAGTCATAGGTTGGTACTAGGCTATCAGCCTTAGGGCCTATACAAGTTTAGCCATAACAATTCCCTGGATATTTATTCCCACAATATTTATTTTTCTGGACCCCTGTCTAGCAGGGCAACTGACGTGATCCCCGGGGTTAACTTCCTGTGTCCTATCCAATCGTCAAGGTTCCTTTTGAAGAGGGCCAAGGAGGTGCTCTGCTTGACATGTATGGGCAGTCTGTTCCAGAGTATGTGGAGTCTCTGTGTCAGGAACCTATCCCTCCAGCATGTTTTGTTCATTGTGATGACAAGGTTTGGATCCCTGGAGCGTGTGGCTCTGAGGGATTGGGATTTCTTAAATATGGCGCATGTCGATATTATTATTATTTTCAGTAGTCATGTCAATATTTATTGAGAATTAGGCTTGTTCACTAATATCACTCATACACGATATGCACCTAAAACTATAATTTCATCCTTTAGGATTTCAGCGCAACTCCATTCTGAATTTGACTACTGCTCATTGTTCCTGCAGGTACAGGGAGTTGTTGGTCGTGCTATGCCTCCACTAATAGAAAGTTGCCTATTTAAAGGAGAACTGCATATGATTTTTACTAAGAGCAGGATTCATAGAGCAATTACTCTATTACACAGATCATTTGTTCAGTAAAAAGTTACACAAACCTCAATAATACCATGAAGCAGGATCTCACAAGACTTTTTTGCAAGATCCTTTCCCACTGCATCACAACCACTTATACCCCCAGCTAATGAGCCCATCTTCCAATTGTGTACTATTCACAAGTTTGCCAAGTGTTATATACATGCGACTCATGGCATAAGTTACAGAACTCCAGCAGTGTACACTCAGCTAGTGTAATGGCTATGACTGTAGTGATCACTGTCCCTTGCTATCATGTTTCTGAGCAGCATACAAGTGCTAATACAGTGCAAAACTCTCCTAGATCTTCACTATTTGGCAAAAAAATTCCTACCAGCAGCAAAGACTGGTGCATTGCAGACAAATCTACTACTATGAATTAGCTTCTCCTGGCCCTGTGATGCAGACCAGTGAAGAGCTGACAGCACTAGATCCCTACATTGCCTTAATGCAATAATGACCTGAGCACTGACAGCATATAGAATAACTGTTATTCGTTCATACTGGTGAAATACAGCATTATGGAGTAAGGTAGCTTACTACTGTACAGCATGCCATACCAAGTAGCTTCTGCAGCTACTAGGTAAAGTATACTGGACAATAGTAGCTTGTGTTACTTCACAAAGCTATCAAGCTACACAAAATTGTCTACCAGTCCTAAGCACAGGAGTGGCTGGTGCACTAATCCTTATAAGGTACTTATGTGTACTGTTCAAGAATACGCAATAGTTGTAGTGCTCCATCTGGGTGTACTGCAGTTCACTTCTTTGAACTGAGGTGGTTCCCAGTATTGTTCTGAGGACAGTGTGCAGAATGTGTTTCTACTTCTGTGAATTACCCTTATGAGTATTAGAGAATGATTTTTACTTCTCATGTTATGAAAGCTAAAATAAACTTCTGGATATTCTGCATTCCCCATTTTGAACAGAAGTAATCTGCTCTTGCCTAATGGAACATGGATTCATAGGTTCATATTCAGTTATCAAGCATACAGTCTGAGAGACTATTAAGGAGTCTACACCAGCTTCCCAAATGTATCACAGTACTGTTACAGTTAAGCGTCTTGCTTACGGTCACAATGTAGGCAAATGGAGGCTGAGGGAATCAATATCTCATCGCATTGATCTTCTGTATCGTCTGTCAATCTGTGAGTGAGATTCATAAAGCATTTATGCTATTTTGCAGAACTTTGTGCATTAAGTGACACATATAACCACTCCTTTATAAAAATAACATACCATGGAGCAGAACCCTGCATGTTGCCCAAGTATAATGCAGCATGCCAGATTGAGACAGTGAAATACCTCGAAACCCTATCTTCTTTATCTATGTAGAAAGAATATATATCAGTTCTTTTTCTAGTGTTCTTAATAAAACTTTTATAAAACTACAATAAAAGTATCATGTAAACATTCACCAAAGACAGCTATTCTCTCCTTAGGAAATTAATTGCAAGTCAATACTGATATTGACTGAATCACAGTGCCCTTTCAGCATGAGAATTTTTGGTTTTGCTATGTTTTCAATAGTAAAAACATTATTTTGTCTCATTAAATTTGTAAACATTTCATTTATAATGTCAACTTAGTTAAGATGTATTCTAGTCTTAAGCTACATTTCTCACCTTAAGCAGAAGTCATATATACTGCCCTAATTGAAAATAAGTATAATGCAATCTGGCAGCCTAGCATATTGTAATGACCATGTAAGTCTGCTGGTGGAACATACAAGAGGATTGTGCCTATGAAAGAGATGAACATTTTCTAGAAAATGTTTTGGACAATAAATCCAGATATTCAGCTACATGCATTTAATGAATATTTTAGGTGCAGAGGTAATAGAACACCTGACTGAAGGATTTCTGTTCACCAAGTCCGTGGTAAAGCTTTTTTGTTTGTGGAGGTAATTCATTAACACTTCCATGTAGCTAATCTCATATATAAGCATAGTGGCATGGCCTGAACATGGAGTTCAGCGGCAGAGCAATCCAGGAAGCAAGACTGGGGGCATACATGAGCCTCACAGCACTATGCAGCCACAGATGAGACCACAGAATGTAAATCACCTAATTTTCTGGTGAAAACCAAGCAAATTAGATGATTTACTGATCCAGGAAGCAAATTGGCATCTGTGCAGCATACATGTCTGCATTAGAAATGTATGCGGACAGTAACCATGTGCAGAAGTGGAAAAAAATGGGGCTATGACAACTAAAAGTAAAGCATGTATTAGGTGCATTAGGCATGCCAGTGGCCAAAAACTATGGCCATTGGCATATTTAACTGATGCAAAATGTAGAAAATCGAAAGTTTTTTTGGCACATATGCCTTGTTTAAGCAGAGCCCAAACATGCAGTCTTGCAAAGAATAAAATAAAATTAGTAAAAGGGGAGTAGTAAAGGTAAAATGAACTTCCCCATTATACTGGCAAGCATGCAGACTCATACAATAGCAGGTTATAGTGGTTGCCAAGGACATGGGCTCTTGTGTAGTGCTGTAACTAGGGTATATGGAATTAGGTGTATGCAAATGAGCTAAATTTACTGAATAGCAAAATGGGCCACCTTGTCTGCAGGTACCTAATCGTGTAGGGGCTACAATGTGTTGATGTAGGCAGAAGAGGCATCTGACATGAAAAGGGGTGTGTCATGCTTTGTGTAAGCACACTGGAGCTCTATGGCTTCTGTTTGGGCTCAGCTAAGCAGGGGGGTGCATCTGAGGCTGCTTAGCTGTGCTTAGCTGGTGAGATAAATGCTGAGTGTGCTGATGTACAGGGGAGGGCCCTTTCTGCTCAGCAGTGTTTACACTAGCACCGTGGGTTAACACCTGAGGAAACTGGAAAAAAAAATAAAAGATAAAAGGAAATAGACAAAAGGAAATCAACTATAAATGACTAATAAGGCCTCTGCCACTCACAGTGGGCCATTCAAACCCCTCAGTAATGTAGCTGGCAGGTGGAATACATCATAGTCATCCAATCACACAGGCTGCATCTGCAACACACTAGTATAAAGTATGCAGACACCCTTCAAGCTGATTTCCCCCACACACACTACACTATTGGAGTACACACTTGGGAATTAATTTTAACTGACAAAAGGATATGGGCTGCCACTGCTTTCCTACAGCTCTACATGCTACAGACTGAGAGTGATGATGAGGATGATGCTGACAACTGACCCAGACTGAGGAGAAGTGTGTTCAGACCCAGGGTAACCTTTCAGGGGCTACATGAGCTGGGGATAGTAGTCTGCTACAGAGTGGACAGGGACATACTCCAGCAACTCGCTAAGCTTTCTCGGCCTCACCTCAGACCCAGAGCCAACTGAGGGGAACCCATCACAGTGGAAACAAAGGTATGTGCAGCCTTAAGAATACTAGCTACAGGTACTTTCCAAAAACCTACTGGGGACATCATGGGGATCCCACAGGCATCTGCATCCAGGGTATACTGCCAGTTCCTGGATGTCATGCTAACACATGCCAGTGAGCACATTCATTTCCCCAACACCCCTGAGGAGAGGACCACCAATATGCATCTCTTCCACTATATAGCACAATACCCAGAGGTACTGGATGCCATGGACTGCACTCGTGCACATCAAAGCACCACCTGGTGAGGAGGGTAGAGTCTGCATCAACCACAAGGGCTATCACTCCATCAACTGCCAGGTTGTGTGCAATGCCCAGGGCATTATCATCAATGTGTGTGGTGACCTGGCAGTTATCACAACTCCCACATCTGACATGCCTCACAGCTGTACCAGGCATTTGCCAGGGGGGACATGCCGTTTCTGAAGAAGTCTGCGATACATTCTGATGAAAGTGCTTAAACATTTCTTGTTGGAATTTTTGTGACAAACTAGATTGGTTGACTTTCTGTGGTCTGGATCCACACTACTTTTTGGTTTTGTGGTTCTCTGTTTGTGGAGCATGTCTATTTCGGACATGCCGTACGGCCATCTGGTGGAAGATGCTGTTTACGCACTGGAACTGTGGATGATGACACCCATCAGAAATGCACCCACACACACACACACACACACACACACACACACACACACACACACACACTGAAGAATTCCATGAGGGACACACACAAACTAGAGACATCATACAGCGTATGTTTGGGATGCTCGTGTCACAGTTCCGTTGCCTTGACATATCTGGTGGAACCCTGCAGTACTCTCCAGCCACATCTGTACACATGTTCAAAGTATATACCATGCTACACAATATGATCCTGCGGAAACAGCTGCAGCAGGAACATCACAGGGAAGGGGGGCACAGCCCCCCACCATTGCCAAGATCACCACAGGCACAGGGGACTCAGAGGACAAACCCCCTCAGTCTGTCCCTGTAGGCAGATGTAGACATGCCCAGTACACTCTGGCCTAGGCAAAGAGACAACACTTGGACATACACTGACACCTCACTCCGACTCACATACACAGTAAAATGATGCCACACATCACACTACCTGTAACTTACCATGTATAGGCTGCGTACTGCTTGCATCTGACAGAGTCAGCCCTGAAGCACTGTCCTCCCAAATGCTACAGGCACAAGGTAAGTCACTATCCTTAACAAATGAATGGAGTAGCACACTGTGTAGCATATCCATGGTGTTGCTGCGTGTATGCAAGGGAATGCAGTGGTCTACCAGGATAGTAGCAGACAAGTGACAGCTATGTGGGACAACAGGAAATGTCTGCCAAATACTGTCTGCCCCAGAATATGCAGTAGTCCCCAAGGTGCCAAAGCTCACTGCAGTATATGTGGGGGACTAAGACATTGTGGGGTCATAGGTCACATGCATGGATGTCAATGTTGGAGTTCCATATACACTTCTCAGCCTCTCACAGCAAATCATATGTACAAAGCCATAAAGAAATGTGTGGCAAAGGCCCACAGATAGGGACAGTTATGAAATATTGCTCTGACAAACTTAGTGATATTACAACAGGTTTTGCTGTTGCATTACGTCTCTGAAGGGTAAGAAGTCTGAAACTCAAATGTCTGTCATGCCTTTCTAATGCCGATCTGTAATGATATGCCAGTATTTTCCAAGTCAACCACAATACTATGCTAAATGGGCCTGAAATATGAAGCAAACATCAGGACAGTCTGTGGTAATTTGTACAATTGAGAGGTATGCCCCCTCCCCCAAACACACCCATGTTCCCATAGAAATGCAGTAACATTTATGTTTGTAGGATAATAGCAGCATACCACAAATTCCCATGCTGTCCCAATCAACTTGCTAACTTGTTCCATGCCTACAATATGCAGGGGTAAATGTGCTATGTCTATGCATGGTTAATACTCTCAGGAAGTAGATAACACTTACTGTTGGCTGTTGTGGCTTAGTGGTCTAAGTACAGTACTGTGGTTGACCGGGTCTGTGGTTCCAGACTGGCCATGCCAGCTATCTTGCATGTCAGCTACACCTACGTTAGGAGTTGTACCCACTGTCCAGAAGGCAATATTTGTTACTGCAGGAAAGCTGGACAATGGAGAGACGGGAGCCACAAACACAACAGGGACAAGTCATAAATATTGCACTTACAAACATAGAAAGTTGATGGAATATCAGCAGTTACAGTAGCATGAATTCTGTGAAGGTCAAGAAGTCTGAAACTCACGTGTCTGTCATTACTTTCTAATTTTAGTCTGTAATGTATTCACCATTATTTGCCACACAACCACAATATTATGTAAAATGGGCCCAAATTATGAGCTAAACATCCACACAATCTGTGAAGATGTGTATACATGAGAGTATGCCTCCCTCAACACACCTGTGTTCACATAGAACTGCAGTAACATCTATGCCTGTAAGGTGATAGCAGCAGACCACACATTGCCATGGCTGCCAGAATCAACTTGATAACGTGTTCCATTTCTGCAATATGCAAGGGTCAGTGTGCTATGTATGTTTGTGGTTAATAATGTCAGCAAGTAGACACCACTTACCGGTGGCTGTTGTGGCTTAGTGGTCTAGGTATAGAACTGTAGTTGTCATAGTCCATGGTTCGAGACTGGCCATGGCAACTATTTTGCAGGTCAGCTACGCCAACCGTAGGAGTTCTACACACTGGCCAGAACTCAATATTTGTTACTGCAGGAAAGCTGGAAAATGGAGGGAAGAGGGGGCCACATGTATGGACAGTACACAGGTCTGAGTAACCTACACAGTACCTGCTACAACAGCATGTTGTGACAAGTCGACTCCAGGATATAAAGGCTGCCACGTCACTGTCAGTATTGATAAGTAAGTGGGCACCATCCGTACCCATTGAATGAAAGTGTTTCACAGAATGTCCATACGTATGCCTCATATATCTGTTCTGCTTGTCATGATACTGCATTTGCCTGACAAACTACTGGCAAACCAATAAAGTTTGACATGAAAACAGCAATGACAGACAGTAGAGATGCAGATGTCATCCCCAAAAGTAATTGCAAGCTAATACAAAACCATTCCACCAATTATGTAAGTTTGAAAGAGCAATATTAAGAGCCTGCCCCCATGTCTGGGCTTGTCTGACTTATATATGGGCCTGTCCAGATGTCAGTCTTTGAGTCTGACCGCTATGGCCAACCTGTAGCCTGGCAATAACAGTGCAATACAAACTGTCTGAAGATCACAGCAGATCTATGGGGCACAATGATGCACAACCCACTAAACAGGTACAGCCAGATGTGTGAGGTCTGTAACCATGTGTGAGATGTTACGACTTCTACTCCCACTCACACCATAACTACAAATACATAACACCAGCAACTGTGGACAAAGGCCGTGAATGCATTACAGAAGGACAAAGAGAGACGCATAAGGGGGAAGAGAACCACTGGCCAGACAAACATAGAATGTGCACACTAGAACAATTTCTGCTGTAACATAGTTCCCTGCAGTGTATGGGGTCAGTAAACAAATGTCTGTCAGTGCTCTGTCACATAACTCTGTACTGATCTACCACTCACATACCAGGAAATCACAGTGCTATGTCGAATATACCACACACATTATGGAAAACTCTGCTCAGTCCAATGCACTCTGTACCTGCAGCAGGATATGACTCAGTTAATAAGAATAGCATACATCCAGGAGATTCCTCACAAGTATATCACTGAGGTGCTGGACTGTTTACACAGCTTCATCAGCCATTCAGATTTAGCACACAAAATCTTGGACCAGACTACAGCTACCTCTGGAATGGAGTCCAGCTCTTACTATTGAAGGTCTTACTGGGCATGCTCCTACTCTTGGAGAATTACAGCCCATGTAAAGACCCACATCTGACTATACAACTCTGTTGTCCAGATATGTCTTCCCTACAGCCAGCTAGGTGCACCTTAACTGTGTCTCCACACCTCCATCAGACAGGATTACCCACAGCTACCTAGAGGTGGCACATATGTGATATATTTGCATCTGTTGAGTGTAATAGGTATACATATATATAGGGAACGTATACAAATATATCAATCAGAGACAGAGACGGGGGAGGGAGAGAGAGACAGAGAGGGGCATAGAGAGATAGACAGACAGAGAGACACCCTGAAAGGCATATAGTGATGTTCTCATGTAGACAGTTGCACACTGATAGCAACCACTGGCACGTGCCAGTATGATAGTGACTTCCATTGTGTAATAGTAGTCTGGTAGGGATTGTAATCTGACCTCACCTGCCTTTGTGTGTGTGTCTGTGTGTTTGTAGGTTAAAGTATTTTGAGGCCTTTTCCACCCAGTAGACTTCAAAACTGCCCTACTTTACAAGCCTTGCTGATGTCATTCACCTTACAAGTACCTTTGGACACTCTTCAACCCTATAAGCTCCATGGTGCATGCGATAAATTGGTTTGTGTCTTTCGTCTTTTCCCGGTTAGGGGTCACCACAGCGGAACTCCGGTCCGCTAATGGATTGGTAGTGGATTTTTACGTACCGGGTTACCAGCCCTGACACACAACCTTCAACGAAGGCACGCCCTATTCACGTATGCCTCCACACAGCAGACGCTCTAGCTGATGGCGCATGCGATAAATATGTAGCATTATAGTACAAATAACTAGATAGGTAGGGGTTCTAATCTCAAGACTGGCAACTGTGTGGGACTGTGTGTGTGTCTGTATGTGAGACCTATATCCTGTGTGTGTGTTGGTTATACCATTTTGAGGCCTGTTCTAACCTGGTTCCCCCCATTACATTACTTTACAAGGCCTGCTTATGTCATTCACCTTAGAAGTACCTTTTGACACACTGCAGCTCTATAAGCTCAGTGGTGTGTGCAATTACAATGTAGCACTATAGCACAAATAACTAGATAGGTAGGGGTTCTAATCTCAGCACTGGCAACTGTGTGTGTGTGTGTATGTGAGACCCATATCCCCTGTGTGTATGTTGGTTATACCATCTTGAGGCTTGTTCCACCCTGGTGGCCCCCCATTGCATTACTTTACAGGGCCTGATCATGTCATCAACCTTAGATCTACTGTTGGACACTTTCTAGGCATATAAGCTCTGTGGTGCATGCGATAAGTAGGCAGAACTATAGTACATATAAGTAGGTAGGTAGGGGTTTGAATCTCAATACAGCCAACTATACTACTGTATATGTATGTGTGCGAAGCATATCCCCAGTGGCTGTTGTGTGTGTTGATTATACCATTATAAGATGTGTTGACCCCCACCCCATGACATTACTTCAAAGGACCTGTTGCCCTTACATGCACCATGTTAAACTCTACAGGTCATACCATTCATCTGTACAGATGTATGCAGAATGTCCAGATGTTTGCAACATATATGTGGTCCATGTCTCCTAACAATGGGTTTTATGATGAATCACCGGCAAATACGTGACAGTTGCTGTAGTTACACATGTCAGCTTCAGACATCATACCCATCTGAAACATCATGGTGATGCAAAGTCTGTTACCCAATCACTTGTCCAGGTTTGTAAAGCAATATGTGAGAACAGTCACTATTTTGGGTGGTTTATCCAGCCATCCATGAAGACATTCCAAAGATTAATTGGTGTAGGAGGTTGATTTATGTCGCTGGCACATAATCTCTGTAGCGCATGCAATATATACATACCACTATACTATATACAAGTAGATAGGCAGGGGGTTTTAATTTGACCATTGCCAGCTGTGTGTGTTTCTGTATGAATATCCCATGTGGCTGTCTTGCCTGTGTGTATGTGATGGTTATACTATTCTGTGTGCCTGTTCCACCCTGTTAACTCCCCCATTGCCAACATACTCATGGCCCCTACAAATGTCATCCAGATTACAAGCACAGTTACACATTTCCTAAAACAAAGGCACTGTGGTGCATGCAATAGTCATGTCAGTCTGTATTCTACATAACTAGATAGTTAGGTCTTCTAATAAGAAAAGTGTCAATTCTGTGTGCATGTGTGTTTCAATGCATGTCCCCATGCAGCAGTGTGTGTGTGTGTTTCAGATGGCTCCACCATGTTAAGGGCTTGTGACCCCCCCCCCCCATTGGCAATCCTAACAGCCCCTGTGATTGTCACCCACTTGAATAGTAGTGGCAGACTGCAACACTATAGTAGCTCTGTGGTGCTTGTGTTATGTATATAGCAGTATCATTTGTCAAATTAGGCAGGTAGAGGTTCTACTATCAGCAAGGCAGGTCATGAGTGTGTGTGTGTGTACATCCCCTTGTAGCAGTCTAACTTTGTTACGGACACCAGCATAGCTCTCAACTCCTCACAGAAAGACATCTGGTGAAAGCTTTATGAAAAAGTGGGGCAAAGACCAAACATTGAGCACAACCTTCACATATTGCTGTGACATGCATGGAAAGTAGATACCAGAACAGGTTGTGCATTTGAATGCACTTTCCATAAGGTATGTGTTGTTACATGACAATATCCGTCATTAATCTGTACTTAGTGTATCATGATTTTCAAACAGTTTTCCAGAAAACCACAATGTTATGACAAATGGAGGTAAAATTTGTGTCAAACATCTGGACAATCTGCAGATGTGTAGAGGTCACAAGTATGGCCACCATATGTACCACACTGCAGGTTGCAGTCCATGTTTGCCAAGGTGTGACCTGTGATAACTGAACCAATAGAGGTCCCAAGGGTGTAGGACAACAAACATTTCATACAGTTGTCTACTGATTGCATACATCAGTTATTGCACATCAGAAGCACTGTAATGTTATGACAAATAGCATAACCTAAGGTAATGTCACACAAATAAGGTGTCATAGTAGCAAACCAAAGGAAGTCCTGTGTGTTGCAATTGCCGTGGGTATGGTATGTCCTGCCAACTGTCAAATTACAAGACATGTCCCACAGTCCACATTTGATAAAGTGGCAACCACAATCTGTGTCACCTGTGTGTGTGCAATATGTAGACATGTGAAGGCCCTGTGACTACCTGCTGCCCCCAATTACCCACATGTATACAGGCATGAATGCTAACAGCCACCACCCACATACAGTGGATATAAAAAGTGTACACAGCCCTGTAAAAATGCCATTTTTTGTGATATAAAAAAATGAGACTGCAATAAATCATTTCAAAACTTTTCCCACCTTTAATGTGACTTATAACCTGTACAATTCAATTGAAAAACAAATCTGTTAGGGGCATAAATATAAAAAATAAAACATGTACAATAAACTGATTGCATAAGTGTGCACACTTTGAAACTAATACTTTGTTGAAGCACCTTTTGATTTAATTACAGCATTCAGTTTTCTTGGGAACTCACCTGTCATCAATTAGAGAGACTCTGATTAACCCCAAATAAAGTTTAGCTTTCCTAGTAGGATTTTTCTGAAATTTACTCAGTTACCTGCTACAGTAAACTACATGGTTTGCAGAGAGCTTACAAAGCATCAAAGGAATCTCATTGTTGAAAGGTATCAGTCAGGAGAAGGGTACAAAACAAATTTCCACAGCATTGGATATACCATGTTACACAGTGAAGACAATCATCAAAAAGAGAAAATATGGGACAACAGTGACATTGCAAAGAACTGGATGTCCCTCCAAAATTGATGAAAAGACAAGATGAAAACTGGTCAGGGAGGCTGCCAAGAGACCTACAGCAACACTGAAGGAGCTGCAGGAATTTCTGGCAAGTACTGGTTGTGTACTACATGTGACAACAATCTCCCATATTCTCTGTATGTCTGGGCTATGGGGTAGGGTTGCAAGACGGAAGCATTTTCTTACACAGAGAAACATCCAGGCCTGGCTAAAATTTGCAAAACAATACATCATGCCTCTCAAAAGCATGTGGGAAAATGTGTTATGGTCTGATGAGACCAAGGTTGAACTTTTTGGCCACAATCCCAAAAGGTACATTTGGCACAAAAACAACATTTCATATCACCAAAAGAACACCACTCCCACGGTGAAGCATGGTGGTGGCAGTATCATGCTTTGGGGTTGCTTTTCTTCATCTGGAACTGGGGCTTTAGTCAAGGTGGAGGGAATTATAAACAGTTCAAAATACCAGTCACTTTTGGCCCAAAACCTTCAGGCATCTACTAGAAAGTTAAAGATGGAGGAATTTCACCTTTCAGCATGACAATGACCCTAATCATACATCCAAATCAACAAAAGAATGGCTTAACCAGAAGAAAATTAAAGTTTTGATATGGCCCAGCCAGAACCCAGACCTAAATCCAATAGAAAATCTGTGGGGTGACCTAAAGAGGGCTGTGCACAAGAGGTGCCCTTGCAATCTGACAGATTGTGAGCGCTTTTGCAAGGAAGAGTGGGCAAATATTACCAAGTCAAGATGGGCCATGCTGATAGACTCCTACCTGGCATTTTAACAGGGGTGTGTACACTTTTTATATCCACTGTATGTAGGTACAGCATACGGTTGTGTCAACTGTAAGTATTGTGCAGTCTGTCATTGAGCCACAAATTCTGTAAACACACTGCAATGGGCCATACAGTGGGTATGGAATGGTGTCAAGGTCCTGGCTTCAAGCTGAATGCAGACAGCAGTGTCAACATGCAATATGGCAATGACATGTCCCCAGTATTTACCACATCAGCACCAACCCTATAAACATAGACTGTGATGACAGACCTGGGTACTCAGGATGGCAGCAATGATGCATTCAGGCAACAAGTACTGGCAGTGGGCAGGAATTGCTTGTATGTGGTTCACCACATAGGTAAAGGGATCCAATCCAGACAAAAGGTGGATATTACCTCGGAATAGTCCTCAGTCAGTACAACAATATATTAGCAGCATGGCCGGTCTGCTATGCACCCATGCAGACATCTGCAGAAATTGTAAAGTCTATGTTAACACCCAAAAAGGTCAGCCATGGCTCTCAACACCTGTTACACACAGACAGCCTGTAATCAATACTGCCCCACTGTTCACTAGTTAGGTTATCCACAGGTGTCTGTGGCATGCCTAGATGGCAATGTTGTCCTCAGCCCTTCAACAGCTGCCCCGTTTGCGAGAGTATAACTGTGTGCATTCCTAGCATGAGAGGGCCTGACTCACATGCAAGATAGTAGAAACACATGCTGGAGAGTCAGGTTTGGTTCCCAGAGGCTGCCCTGTGTAAGGACTACACTCTCCAAACATGGCAAACACAGTACCATTTATAACCTCATCAACTGCATCTAGGTTGAGTGGATGAGAAAAAAAATCTGATCCTGTGGTTCAACTTGTGTCCAGCAATGGCAGGGGCATCAGGTGCTCATTGATGATACTGTTAAGCATCAAGTAATGGCTAGGCTTGTAATGGACCCAGAGCCAGTACTCTAGTAACCTCCTCTGTATCTATGAACCTGTGGTCCTATAGAACACCCAGGTGACCTGTATGAAGGCTAGCTGGCTGTGTCAAGGAGTATGCATGCAAGGTTACACTGCCTAACCCCATTGTCCCTCACACACTGTTGCACGCATACGCACCTAGGTAAACATGTACATATACAGCACTACCTTCACGATGAAAGGGTCACTGTGTTTCCACTCCACCATACTCAGCTTTGGTAATGTCAGCAGCTCCCCGGGCTGAAAACACACAGACCGCTGGAACAGAAACCGAATAAGGTATGTGAGACAGCAGTCAGTCAGCAGTACTAACAGCAATATGCATCATGGCAGAAAGGTACATACACTTCAATGTGTATCAATGACAATTGTCAGCCAACAACACCTTACACGGCATACCATTACTACACTACATACTGACATATATTCACCCTGTGCATCAGATGCACATTAGCATGTCCCTGCATCAATGGTATGGATAACGGGGAAGTGACACAGGTATCATCACATGCACAGGGTGTGGTGTGGGGTTGCCAAAGGCCTAGGCTGGGCCATACAGTTGACATCATGTGTGTGTGTCTGGAGGGGTGGTGTTCAGCTGGGCCATGGAGAGGTGCTGTCTGTGTCTGGTGGTGACCTGCATTTGACAGTGATTGTGTGTGTGTGTGTGTGTGTATGTATATATATATATATATATATATATGTGTGTGTACATAGTCAAGCCATATGCTAGCCCTGCATGTGGGAATGTTGGACAGCCGTGGACCGTACATGGCAGGTTGTACAGTTCACCGCCTCTGGCCACAGACATGGGAACTGGTTCTGCCAGGAGTGTCACTGGCATCACCAGGCACAAGGCCAGATGCAGTACTACTTCCTGACAGTGACTCCTGTCTGCTGGATCCATGTCCCTCACAACAAGGGCCAGAACCACATGCCCATGGCCTGCTACGGTGTGGTGTGGACAGCACCCTCCCTTCAGTAGAGCTGGTTGTACTGCCACTACGGGAATATGAATGTGCATGGCCACATGGGCTCTCAGATGATGATGTTGCTAACCTACATCCACATGTCCAACGCCCTACTCCCACCACATGTTCAAGCACAGACATTGCACGGTTGAGCATTGACAATGTCTTACCGTACTGTCTATCCACGACATCAGCAAAATGATGTACGACATCACCAATGCCGTGGAGGTAGTCACCCAAGGCAGGTAGCTTTGCATCCATGACCCTGAGCATCCATCTGGTGTACCGTTCAGCATACCTGTACCTCCATGATGTACCAAGACCTGCATTGGGTGACACCACTGACAGGGGCTGGATGGGCAGCAGTCCTCCTTTGAGCATCCCTGTCAATCTGCCTGTATGGGACCTCATCAGCTGTCTGGCAATGGCTAGTGTCTACACTCACAGATGCCATAGTCACCACACTAGCCTGTTCGATGGCACCACCCTCTGACAGTCCAATATCTGTGCCTGCTGGGAACTGGGTATGTGGGGCATACTGACCATGTGCAGAGACATTGTTGGTGGAAGTGGGATGTCAACCAATGGTAAAGATTCAGCCCCCAACAACCCCACCTGTGCCTCACTATGACCATCATCATCATTAGAGTCCAATAAGACACATCAGGTTGTGAGGGGGAGAGACCCCAACCCCCATGTTCATCTGTGAGGGAAAGACAACATATGTAAATTACTACCTGCACAATAATATTTGCTGATACACACACACACACACAGGTGAGGTGGCACAAAGACATTACAGACCACACTTACTGAATGATGACATGCATGAAACATATTTGGACCACAACAGATATACTCTGGACAGGCCCTCAACAACATGCAATGCAGCTACGTCCAGTTAATGTTGCTACTACTAAGCATGTGAGGAGTGGAAGTATGTGATGGACCTTCACCTAACACACAGTGCACCCGTATACACAATACTAATGTACCCCTATATAGCACACTGGGAACAGCTATACACCAGTACATGCCAATATGTTACAGCTCCTGCCAATAGGCTCCCGTGATGACCAATGTGATGCACCAGAGTTAACATGCACATATTGCAATATGGCTAAGTGTAACCTATGTAGTTGTGAGGGAGAGGTATTGTTAGCACACACATGTGGCATTGGTACAGGATATGTGCAATCATGAACATGTACAGTACAAGCTATGATACTACCCAAATTGCTGACATTCACAATAGGTGTGCACTTGTGTGCATTACAAAACCCCACCCGCAAATGCAGTTTGACTTGACATAATGCATCCAGGAATGCAAAGGCTACCATTATGAATGCTACAGTATTGATGTGATGCCCACTGGGGCCTTACCTGCATGCTCCTTGGCTGACTGTGCCACCAACCTCCACGACATATGTAGTGATGGTTTCCTGGGAGGCGGTGGCTGCACCAAGGTTTGTGAGGAACACCTCAATGATTGTGAATGGTGCTTGAGTAGCAGGCCCTCCACCTGTGCCAGCATGGTCCCTGGCCACAGCTGCAGCCCTTTGCCATGCACTGTGTACCACATCTGTGGCACAGTGTCGGACCTGTTCATAGGTCCTGTCCTGGTGTCCCACATTGTTGACCGTCACTACCAGTTCCATCCACAGGGCAGTGTGTTCCTGCAGGTTTTGCTGGCTCCTTCTCAACAGTACCCTGTGATGGAGTCTGAGGGCATTGATGATTGCCGCAGTCTCGGTGTCTAAGAAGGTGGGTTCCGTCTGCGATACATCCCACCTGAAAGACATGAACAGATCACAGGACCACATACATTGGCCACCATTATGTACAGACCCTGCACATCCACATTTGCTAGCACTATCCAACGCTAACACCCACATCATACCCCTGCCATCTATCAGTACAGTATGTGTGTGGGTATTGTCAACATACTGGCATTACAGCATGCATTGCCCCCCTGATCCTGATGTTTCATTTTCCCCCCAATGAGGACCATTAATGTGCATAATCCTTCATTCATCTTTCACATCACACAGCGCATGCAGCAGCTGGGGACATCACAGAGGTTCCCCACCAGGGAATACAAGGCCATCAAACATCTACCATAACCTATAGGCTATAAGGCTAACCCTCTACCTGGTGTCATACATACACCTCAGGAGTGACCTCACTGTGGCATACAAGGCAATCACAGACTCCACATAGCTGGGACTGCTGCACAAGTGCAAGTCATGCTTTGGGATACCACCTGTATCCTTGTTTGGTGGGGACATCAGCTGCTGCCTTGCATACACATGGGCTAACATGTGGCCTAGCCATATGGCTGCTCAGAGCCCATAGCCTAGTAACCTGGGATGGTACCAGGACTACAAGAAATGGTCTGACCACTGTGACAGACTGTGTTGTGTCCACACATATCACTGCCATCAACTGCTGGGTGTCCCCTATGGGCAACGTTACAGTACCATGTCATCCAGCCTACATCCAACAAATAGGTGAGTGCTACTACAGGCACATGTGGACATTCCAGGAACATCTGGGGTACACAGTAACAGAGAGCGGTGCATATGTGGTGTAGGGTGACCTCCTTATAAGTGTCTGACATATGCAGTACCCAGATGTTTGCAGAATGGGTACATGTGCCTGATAGATGTAGACACACCCCCGCCAGACAAATGTGTATTCCCGCACACCAGTTTGACAATACGTGATGGTTGTCCACAGAGTTTGGGGAATGTGTCTGTGACATGCCAGATCCCTGGGGACACAGTAATGGTACATGAATATCTGGTACTGTATCCATTCCCTTACATTGGATGCTCAATATGTATGCACTGCTGCTGAGCCAGAGCCAGCATCCCCCCCACTACTAATACCTATAACTTGCTGTCCTACTCAGGGGCTCACCAGGTATGCTAGCCATAAGTGTCAGGCAATCAGGTACAGGTGTGGAGTTCAAACTGACCTAGCCAGAGTATGTCAGGAATGGTCAGGCAGACCTGGACAATCTGTGAAATAATCCCATATGACACTGGCAGACTGAGAGTGACTCAAGGATGATACATGATGAGATATGCCAGCTGTATCCACCAGTACATACTGTCAGTGTGATGCCTTTGTACTGGCCCAGTAATTAAGGAGCCTTAATCCTCACCACTACCACCAGTGAGGGACATACACAATGGGAGGATGACAAGTACACACAAAGTAAAGTACAATTACCCTTCAGAGAACACAGAGATCACAGTCATTCTGGGGCTGGTTTCTCCCTCTCCCCCCAAATCCCCAGTAAGACTCTCCACTGGCAAAGCTATATGGTTAACATCTCAACAGAGCATCCAGGTGAAATCATCCATCACCTTCACTGTCTGACCGGTGCTTTGTGCCCCTGCCCAAGTAGTTGAGACACACACTTTTAGATTTGATTTATGAATCACACACACACACAACCTGGGAAAGGCTGGCACAGGTTTACCAGCTATGGCCCCTTTTACTCACACATAAAGGTAGTTCCGACTGCCACAATCCAGCTCATTATCAGCTAGTGTAAGGCCCTTACCAAAGGGTGATGAATCCTACTATGGGATGTGCCTGTTAACTAAATGGTAAGTGTGACCAAGACCAAGCCTACTGTGGGCTACACACTGTCAGTGAAAACATATACAAGTACTCTAAAAGCTTACTTAGTTCTATACAGACCAGACACAATTACAAGGTTTAACTATATTTAATTATAACTAATAAAGGAATAAGACCATACTCAATCAATACAGTAAGTGCAGAGTTCAGACTCACAGGGAATAATTTCAGACAACATTGCAGGACAGTCTGAAATAAATACAGCAAACATCTAAGGTAATAGGTTCATAGGATGATACTAGGCTATTGGCTCAGAGGTCCTTATAGGCCTAGCCAAGACTTTTGCCCATGTTCCTTCAAAGTCAGCACCTGTTTCCCTGTGCAGCAGGGACACAGGTGGAATCCCAGGGGTGTATGTTCTGTTTCCCATCCAGTCTTCCAGGTTCCTCTTAAAGAGGGCTACAGAGGTACTCTGCATGACATGGAGAGGGAGTCTATTCCACAGACAGCTGAGTCTTTGGGACACAAATATATCCCACCAACAAGTTCTATTCATGTCATAGACCAGGTTAAGGCTTTGCATGTGGGTTGCATGAGTTTAGTTTGTCTTATGGATATGCAGCAACTCCATCAAGGCTGGGTCAGACATGACCTTGTATGCCAGACATAGGTCACCATTGAGAAGCCTGTATTAGACTGAGTACAGGGATAGGGATTTTAGCCCTGGATTTTCCTGGTCAGGAACCTCTGTGGTCTCTTCAACTGCTGCATGTGTATGGCAAGGTACATGCTGAAAGGGGCATTGTACTCTATAATGGCTCTGATAAGGGAGGAATACAGGGATGTTATGACCTCCTTGTTCCTGGATGACATACCCTGATTTATGAGGTGGGCCATATATAGACAGCCTTCTATACAACAGAGGCAACGTGGTGGTCAAAAGTCAGATTGCTATCAACCTGGGTGCCCGTGCCCCTCACGACTGATTGCATGCTTACTACGTTATTAATTTCATAAGTAGTGGGGTTAACAATTTCCCCAAAGGGGATAATGATGCATTTCTTGACATTATTTTGAGGCCATTCTTCTGGCACCAGTCATTTGTTTGGTTAAGGCCCTCTTGGAAGATGTTCACATCGCAAGGGGAATTTAAGACGGCACCCAGGTTGCAGTCATCTCCAAACTTGGTCAGCCACAGACCACTGGTTCTGGCTTGTACCTCAGACAAGTATATGCCAAACAGAGGCCCCAAGACTGATCCTTGGGGTACACCACTCATTATGGGTCTACTCTTAGAGGTGGCTTCCCCTACTTTGACTGAGTGGGTTCTATCATTGAGCCAGTTAACCACCCATCCTAGCTGGGAGGGTTTATATACTATGCCCGAATGTGGAATAGTGTCAAAAGCTTTGGCTAGGTCAAGGTAGGTGCTGTGCACCATCTTCCCCTGATCCATAGCTTTGGTAACTGTTTTCGAAGAAGTCAACCATGTTTTAACAGGCATGATCTCTCTTTGACAAAGCCAAACTGTGTGGGGTGCAGTGTTTGGAGGCTGCCAGTGTCCATGATAATGCATTCCATGGCCTTACAGATCAGGCTAGTTAGGCTGATGGGCCTATAATTGCCTGGGTCAGTGGATGCTCCACCTTTGTGTAGTGGGATGACAGTGTCTGTCCTCCATGCAGATGGAATGAAGGTGGTGCTCAGGCTGTGGTTGAATAGGGTGTCTAATGGAGCTGAGAGCTCATACCTGAGTTCATGTAGGATACAGGTAGGGATGTCATCGGATCCCATGGGGACTTTATTTTTTGCCTTTGAGAGGGAATTAAGGATCTACTCCATGGTGATGAGGGGAGGGGGGCAGGTGCTGGGGATGTCCTGGTGTACTGACGGGGGGACAGGGAGGGTAAAGATTTCACTGAACCTGTATGCTAGTAGGTTGGCTATATCTATGGCATTTGTGTATGTGGTGCTGTTGATCACCAGTTTAGAGCAGATGTGAGTGTTGTGTTTGAGATTGTGGACATATGTGAAGAAGGCCTTGTGATTGTCCTTGGTGGATGTGACCAATTTGGACTCGAAGTTAGCCTTAGAGGATTTCACCATTGGCCTTATTTGCTTGTTCAGACAAAGGAGAGATTGATTCAAACTTGACACCTGCTATTTCTTGGCCCTGGACAGCCATTTCCTCCTCCTATTATAGACATTGTTTAATGCTGCTGTCCACCAGACAGGTTTACTCTTCCTTGAGGAAGATGATTTGGTCCTGTCAGGTATTTCTGAGTCCATACAGCTATGTAGGTGCTCATATATTTTCCTGGTGTAGGCTTGGACATTAGTGCTAGTTCCATCTGAAGGGATGGTGGCTGTGCAACTCCTTATACTTGCTCTGAGGAGATTGTAGTCAGCTTTGGGCATGTTTTTTTATTTCATGTGACCCTGATAAGGGGGGGGGGGGTCAGGGGAGATGTTGACTTCAAAAGTGATCACTATATGGTTGGATCTTACCAAGGAGGATGTCACTGCAGGAGTGTTACAGTGGCTACTCATGTTGGTTAGGACCAAGTACACAATATTTTCACCTCTCATAGGGGTGTTGACCAGCTGATCCAATGCATTGCCATTGATGAACCCGGGGAATCTCTGGCCATTCATGTTTGGGCTAGAATAGGTCTTGCACTCTGTGGTTGAGTAATTAAGATGCCCAGAATCAGGGTAGAGGGTTGAATCCTGATGGATTGACGAAAGTCCAGATAAGTGGAGTGGGTGTCCTGAGTCATGGTTGGGAGTCTGTAGCTAGCTATGATTTGCGTATGTGTTTTGTCAACAATTAACTGCACTTGCAGTGTCTCCTATGCATCATACCATTTAACCAGCCTGGAGGTGTGCATGTCTTTGATAAATATTGACACTCCACTTCCTTTGGCTTTGTAGCCCTCCATTTGGTGTCTGAAAGTATGGTAGGATGAGTAACCTGGTAAGGCTGGCGTGCTCGCCACAGCTTTAAACCAGGTTCCAGTGACTGCACAAATGTCAGCATCCTCCAGGGCAAGGAATGCTTGCAATGAGTGCAGTTTCATGCTAAAACTTCTAGCATTTAGCAGCATGACCTTTAATTTCGTTTATATAAATTATTCATGTTGGTAATATTGTGCTCATGACTTTGCCTAAAAAGGCACAATGGGGAGGCAGGAGCCTTTACCAGAAGCTTAAAGCCCATGGTAGACAGATGAAGGCCATCTCTGGTAAAGCATCATGGTCTGTCAATCATGTACTGGCTATTGACTGAGGCAGCAAGAATCCTAGGTTCTTAATGTGATTGCATCTCTCACATATTGTGTTCTTATGTGGTAGTAGTAGAGGGTTGTCTGTGTACATAAGGCAGTTGACACACTGTCTCACATTGTCGATCCATGATTATCAGAATCTGTGGAAGAGAGGCCAGGGATAGTAGAATGGTTACTATCTGAGGAGAATACCTATAGGTGTGAGTATAGCTGGATAAAATCAATACAGTAGCTGCAGGCAAGGCCTCACTCACACAGGAATGCTGATAAGGGAAAAATGCAACTGAGGTACCTTGCAAAGGGTTATAACAGCACAGCAGCAGTGTGCAACAGGCAAACAAGCAGAAACCCACACAGATGCTGGGTTTAAATACCACAAAAACAAAGTTAAAATAGAGACACTGGAACTGACCAACCAACCCTTGTCCCTGAGCTCTAAGCTCAACATCCTATGCCATACCAGTTCCAACCAGTTCACTTATTCCCAGTAAGTGTAGGCAAGCTCTGGCCAACACAAGATGGCGTAGCAGGAAACACATGAATCACACAAACATATGAATACAGCAAAACCTTTAACCAGACTATGCTAAAGATATTTCAACTCTGTTTAGGTCAATTTAACACAGGAAAACAGATACACACATAAATATAACAGTAGCAAACAAATTAACCAATTAACCAATAAAAAAGCTCAAAACTGAGCCCTGTTTGAGCGGTCTTCAATCAGACATGTTCTAACTGCACACTCCTGCCACTAGGGTGCATGGGAACCCTCTCCAAAAAAGATGGCCTGGATTAGTGCTCACGTTATACAAACAAAGCTAGATTCAGCATGTATGAATCTAGTCTGTGCTACAGCAAACAAGGTGCATCAATTTCAGAAAGAAACTGTGCAAATAGGCAGGCACAATAAGCTATCCCCTGCTCAGAAGGGCAGAATCTACCCTCTCCTCCCACAAGAGTGCGGACCACAAACTTTCTTAATGTAAAATAACTGGCCTGAAGCCCAAGTGCTTAAACCAGAACTAAGACACTTTTAGAATAACAGACACTAAGCCTTCAACCAGCAAAGCCCAACTTAGTAGGATGTAAGCTAACTCTCCTGCCACAAGAGTGCAAACGCCAAACCATCTTACTGTAAAAGAACTGGCCTGAATCCCAGGTGCTTAAACCAAAAGGCTTAGAATAACAGTTACAATTTAATCAGGCTACTAACAAGCAGTAATAAATGCAGCAGAATAAGTGCAATTGAGTACCTTTAAGAACAGGCAGCAAAACAAAATAAACTAATAAAGTAGGAAGTAACACAGATACAGTAGAATTATTTTTTACGTTAAGTGGAAAGGGATGAAGCACAATAATTCAGATTTGGGAAACCAAGGGAGGGGCCTTCCCAAATGATCTCTCTCTCTACTCAATAGAATAAGCTGATGAGATGGGATTGGGAGGTGTGTCCAAAATGAGATTTATAATAGGGGCGGGCACCTCAAAAGCCACTAAATTTAAGAACACAAGGACTGGGTGAGTGGGAGGGGAAATTCTTAAAACTCCAACAGAATAGAAAACTTAAAACAAAACAAATGTAATACTACAATAAGATACAAAAATACAAGTGATCAAACCTTAAATAAAGGGCTTCAAATCAACATTAAATGCAGAGATGCCTGATACTCAGAGCACTGCAGACCACATAAACATCAGACATATACTATATTCCCATCTATATGTTATGTAAATGATTTTCCATTTCCCTAGTTCTTTACTATTAGCAAGACGAATGCAAATGAGTGGATGCTATCAGATACACGGACACATATAACATGCAAAGGTCTTTCTCTGAGGCAGGTCTGAAAGTAATAATCAACATTAATGCTGGGATTAGCCGCAGTGGTGGTGCTGCGGTAGCATTGTCGCCTCACAGTAAGACGCTGTCCGGTTTGATTCTCAGCTAGAGCGTCTTCTGCGTGGAGACATGCATGAATGGGCATACCTTCATTGAAGGTTGTGCGTCAGGCCTGGCAAGCTGGTATGTAAAAATCAACTGCCACTCATTAGCGGACCGGAGTTCCACTGTGGCGACCCCTAACCGGGAAAAGCCGAAAGACGCAAACAAATGCTGGGGTTAGCTCAGATTATCAGTGTGCATCACCTGCCTTCACTTCCCAGGCTAACAGCAACAAACATACATTTTAACATCTCTGCGTCAGAAGTACATATCTGTCTGATGTTTGTGTAGAACTGGAAGTCGTAACACAGTTAAAATACTTTTACATTTTCAACCTAGTAACTATTTATGTTTCAAGACAATACGAAAACCTCTAGCTGTAGACATTTCTGTCTGCTTGCTGCAGTGATACTGAGATAACACATTTGTAAAACAAGTTCAGCTTATTTACTTGAAGTTTTGCAACTTATGTCTGTATGTTTGAGGCTAACAGCTTCTATTATTAATACATACATTTGCACAAGTAATACTTTATATACATTTCTGTTCTTTGCCAGTACAGTACACTGTGGTTACACTCCTGAAGCTCAGTCATACCTCTCAACCTCTTACAGCAAGACATCTGGACAAAGGCACAAATACAGGGGGGACAAAGGCCAGAAAATAGTGACACTGTATAAATATTGCTGTTACACGCTTAGTTGATGGAATACCAGGTTTTGCATTTGCATGAATTTTCTGAAGGATGTGACATTTGACATTCAAATGTGTGCTGTTATTTTATGACCTCAGTCTTTAATGACTTGCCAGGGATTTGCCAGACAAAACACAAATGTATGAGTACATGACTTATGAGGCAAACATGGTCAGTCTGCAAAACTCTGGACAGTTGAGAGGTATGAGCTCAGTACATAACATACAGTTCAACACACACTTCTGCACCAGTAGTTTAATATCCACATAACATATATAGGTCTCTTACATTTGTCAGACAAGCATATGTATTCTATTAATATTCACAAATGACATGATTATTTACAACATCCCAGTTAGCTGGGCTGACAGTATCACAGTCAGTATTGTACAACAGACAATCCAGTAGTAGTCATATGTGAGCTGACCCTTGCTGAGGTGACTTGGACCAGAGCTGTGATCTATGTCACTGCAGACAGAGCCATCAGGGATGACCTTAGGTGCTGGACAGCAGACTAACAGCAACATGTCAGTCCAGGAAGTGTTGTTGAGACCTACTGTTTAAAATCCTATTTCCCATGACTGCATCCCCCCATCTGCATTCCATTACATGCTTAACTGCATGACATACCTGGTATAGTGCTGTCAAATGAAATCCACAAGTAGTGTTTTATTGAATTACAGTCTGTTCTCATGAAGAAAGTGTCAGACCTGTTTAGCATAGGCAGGAGCTTACCTTTTGTAGGTAATACTCATGAACAGGTGATGGCCTGTGCACCAAGTCTCCCACTTGCTAATTGCATCCAGAACAGCTGTTTTGCCTTTCCATTAGCCAATGGCATGGTAGCACAGTGCTATAATTAAGGACTGCATGTGGGTCTTGCCTCTTTTCCTGGCCTGTAAGGAGGACATTACCGAGGTGTGAGAACTACAGCATCACAGAGGGTAGGTGGAAATGGTGTCCACTGTTTGGATTGATGTGTTATGTCCACAGTTTTGCATGCTATGTCTGCATACCTCTCAACCTCTTAGCACAAGACATCTGGACAAAGCATGACAAAATTGGGGGACAAAGGCCATAACTAGGGACAGATTTTAAATATTGCTCTTATAAACTTAGAAATTTGCTAGAGTAAGAGGGTTTGTTTTGACATAAAATTTCTCAGGGAATTGAAGTCTGAAACTCAAATGTATATCATCATTTAGTGACAGCATTCCTCATATCATCCCAGTGATTTGGCAGAAAACCACAAATGTTGTGTGGAGCAGGCCAAAACTATGAGGCAACAACCTGGACATTCTATGGAAATCTGTACAGTTGAGAGGTATGTATGTCTGGCCATTGTTATCAGACTTTCAGATTCTGTAGCAGTGTACTGTGTAAATCTGTGTTGGGGTGAGTAAGGAGACAGGCAGATGTGAGTGTCATAGATCCTTTTCTATCTGACTGTGCATGCTGCTACAATTGATGTTGGTCTATCAGCTGTGTATGTTTGTGGGGGCAGACAGAGGCATCCCTTAAAACCTCAATATCCCCCCCAACCCTTTATGTTTGTGGATGCCCTGTTCTAGGTGTTTGGGAGCAATTTTAGGTCTGTAGCAAGGAGTTGGATATATATTGTTGCATGTGTAGCAGTCCACAGCTGCTGCAGTCTGGTCAGGAGTCAGTCTAGGGATTGTGACGACATTGGGGGAGAGCAAGCTGTTACTGTCAGTGAGGGTGCAGTGTCAGCTGTTGTCACAGCATGGCCTGGATGAGAGTACCCACAACAGTCCAGGTGAGGCATGTGCCTGTGGTGCATATGTTACATAATGCCATCCAGAGAGTGTTAGGTAACATTTAGTACACATTCATTAATTGTGAAATGTGTCCCAACCTGCAGGGCTTTAATGTGCTACTGTGGGTGGCAGTGACTGCAGTAGGAGCAACCAGTTTTGCTGGACATTGCAGGACTCCATTATTCCTATGTTGTTTTGACATGCATGTAGTTGTCATGCCACACACTGGGTTGTGGGCCAGGAATATGGGTTTCTAGATGTGACAGATGCTAGAACTGTAACAGATGGAGCTACCAAGTCATTCATATGGCAGGTGTATTTGTAAGACATATGTGTATGCATACAGTGTGTGACACAGGATTAGCATGGACATGTGTGTTCTGATGGGTATGATGTGTGACACTGAGGTGTCATGCTTTTTTAACCCCAATCTGCACTGCCTTGCCAATATGTGTGTACACACAGTAGGTTTTATGAGGACCCTGCCATGAATAGGTGGCACAACTGTAGATATTCAGAAACAGTCTGTGCAGTTGTCAGCTCTACCAGATATTATAGGCCTCCCGTACATCCAGCTGCATTTATTTGTCTATGTACTGGTTCTGTGTCTGCATCAGAGGCCCAAGTACACTGATTTGGGCCAGTATATATTAGGAGTAGTGTGTGACTGGCAATCGGGATATGTTTGTTAAAACAGTTGTACTCCACAGGTCAGTTGGCTTACTGGCATGTTGCTCTGGCTGTAGTTCAGATGGGTCTGGGTTCAAATTTTGCCACTGATGTATATTTTCACTAAAGTTACATCCCCATAGTGCATGATATATTTACAAATGCATCAGTAATTCCCCAGAGCTGATTTGGTATAGTGTTGTGTTGCTGTGACTCTGATTCAGAAGGTCCTGTGTTCAAAACATGGCAGCTTTGTCTTTTTTTCCCTAATGTTACATGACTGTAATGCATGACATGTTCACAAAAGCATTGCTAATTCTCACAGCTGATTTGGCATAGTGGTGCATTGCTCTGACTCTAGTGCACAGGGTCCTGTGTTCAAGACCTGCCAGTGAAGACTTTTTCCCCTAATGTTAAATTACTGTAAAGCATGACATATTTACAAAAGCATTAGTTATTCTCACAGCAGATTTGATGTAGTGGTATGTTGCTATGACTCTAGTGCACAGAGTCCTGGGTTCGAGACTTGGCAGGGCTGGTTAGTTTGTTGCTGGGCAGAACAGTGGCTGAATGAGCGAGAGTAATTAAAGCAGTTTTAAGTGGGATTACATGGTTTTGAGTGATGCTAAGTGGTGCCAAGAGACGCTTAGCTTCCCTTAGCTTTACTTAGTGTCACTTACTCCCATTTAAATCAGCACAAATTCCAAAAAAAGAAAAGAAAAAAAGGGGTGATAGGAAAGTGGTGAAATGGGGGCAGGCAGGGGGAAATACATTATGAAAGGCAACTAGGGATGTGCAGGACGGGTGTAGGAAAAAGACCATAGCGCTCCATTTTTTTGGACAGCAACAGCTGTGAATGATGTGGACAATTTGGAATTTGGAGCCTCACACCCCACAGGGATGGGTGTGGGTGACATATGTTTGTTGATTGATGGGATTTATAGTGTAAATCCACAAGAACAAGTTTTAGAAATTCCAAATGGACACAGCTTCCACGCAATTCTTTTATTCTTGATACCAGGCAAAAAACAGTTCAAATAAATCCAAGTGCTTTCGCCTGAGCAGTCTCAGGCTTTTTCAAGGTTAAATTGAGTTTATGGCCGTACTGCTTATATATTCAGGTTAATTGGCCTGTTAAAATCATTAATTAATTACAATCAACATTTAAAGTGCAACAGTGCTTTACTAAGAGCATTTTGAAGTTAATAAATGTTCTTCCATCACTCAGTAAATTATGCATACACCAAAAAATGCATTACAGTATGTTATACATTGAACATTAAATACATCTTGTTGACTGATATGTTTAAAACCATAAAAAATGTAGATTGCTTGAATTTTTGTGTAAACATATATTTTAAATAATTAAAAAATAGTAAATTACTAAAACTTTAAAAATATATTACATTTAATTCTTACACTAAAAAAGACAGATAGTAAGCCTTGCATAAATCCATCTAAAAAGATATAATTATTATTCAAAATTATATCCATAAATTCAATTATTAAATTGATCTGGTTGTTACTTAGATTGGCTGCATTAGTTAAAGTATCTGAAAACCAGTCTAATCCTGTGTCATGAGGTATACTTGGGAATAATTCAACTACATCTATTTTTATCATAAGTACATCTTTGTTACAAATGTCTGGTGGAATGCTGGCTAAGAATTCCCAAGAATCTCTGCAAACATACGGGAGCTTAGAAACTAAAGATTTAATGTTATGTTCTACATATTTACCTAAAGGTTCTGTAATACTGCCAGCACCAGCCACAATAGTCCTAAATTTCAAAGGTTTTATACCTTTATACACCTTTGGTATGCCAAATAATATGGGAATTTTTGGATAGGACACATTTAGATTGTTAAATAATTCCTCATTTATCACCCCTTGAAGTAAGTGATCATTCAAGATGTATTTTATGTTGGCATACGCAACATTTAATTCATTTTTAGATACTTGCTCAAAAGTATCAGTATCCTGTAATATGTTGTGCATTGCATTGTCGTAATCAAACAGGTGCATAAGTACCATTCCTCCCCCTTTATCAGGTTTCATGACCCTGATCTTTTCTTTTCTTAATAAATCTATTATTTCTTTCAAATGCTTGTCAAAATTATGTGAGGGATCATGATTTTTTACCAAGTTCTCTCTAAGTGTCTTCTCTATGAGTTCTTCAAAGATTTTCAAACTCGGATGTAGGGGGGGGGGTTAAATGTGCTAGACCTAGTAATACCATTCATCACTACTCTTTGTCCTTTAAAAAGGAGAGAAAGATTCAAATTCCTAACAAATAATTTTAATTCTATTAGGAACGTAGGCAAGTATGCCAGTCTTGCTGGGATGTAATTTAATCCTTTGGTAAATAATTCAAAGTATACAGGAGTGATATCAAGATTAGTGTAATTATAAATACTGAAGTTATCTGAAATAACAACTATGTTATTAGTATCAAAAGCTGTCAGTTCAAAATCACACACAGTAGAATCATCTATCTCAAAATTCAGTTGCGGCCCCTCCCCCAGTTCTGTTGGTGAGGGGCATTGTAATTCCTCCCCATTGGTCTGCCCTGGGGATAGTAAAAACCCTGTGGGGAGTTGTTGTTCCCTTTCTGTGCTAACCTTTCACTCCTACGTACCGGCTCTGTGTTAGTTGCATTAGTTGCAGTATGGTTCCCTAATCTGTTTTCAAAAGTTTCTGTGTGGGTTTCTATAAATTTACTGTTTTTCAGCCCTGTAGGGTAAGCCTTACCTTCTCTATATTCAAACATGTCTCTGTCTAGTTTTTTCACTTTCCTATCCACCACTTTCAAACAATGCTGGTCCACTTCAGCAAAAACTTCATCATATTTTCTTTTATGTCTAAGAAAGTTTTTATGTTGTACAATATTGTCATTCAGTACAGTTAATTCATTCAGCATTACATTGCATTTATTTTGATAATCTTTTACCATCAAGTCAAGCATTTCTAAACCTGTACGATCAAACAGTTCTAATAATTGAGTATATAAAACAGCCTGCAGTGGCATTGCTCGGAAATTTGTAACATCTTAAACCTTTCGGTACTCTCTTTACTTTGATACATTCTTTAAGATAATTAATCTCGAGTTGAGAGTTCTTGTATGCATATAGTTTGTTACTAAAGGTATCAAAGTCTGTATCCAACTGTTGTGTGTTGTTGTTAAATGTACCTTGTTTGAACTCCGGTTGGAGCTCAGTCCATTTTCTAAAATTAAAAGTTCTTTCCGCAACTTCACCATTCGGTGCTGAGCTGCTGTTAGAGTTTCCTTCTGGAGCTTGTAAAATAATGTTATTTGTTCGCAAGTTGTGTCCCAAACCAGCGGTGCCATTCGGCTCCCGCGCCGTGAAGAATCTCCGTTCGTTACATCCTTCTTGTTGTTGGTTTCCCGGAATTAAAAAAGAATCAGGAACAGCAAAGTTAGCTTGTCCGGTAAGAGCGTTGCTGATGTTTGTAAGCAACGCTAGCACCTGGTTAAACTCTTTACGTGTAACCGGTGCTTCGTCACTTTCTTCCCTTAAAATAAGGGGTGTGTTCAACAAGTCCGAGACTAATGGTTCTTCCGCCATGCAAGCAAATAACCGATAGACAAAGACAAGCCAAATGAACCAAAAAGGAAGTACCACAAGACTCTGACAAAAAATATTAAATTGTGAACTCTAGGAGCTTGTCCTCCAACCTTCCTGCTGTTGGAAAATAAAGGTGGTGATGAAAAGTGTAAATCCACAAGAACAAGTTTTAGAAATTCCAAATGGACACAGCTTCCACGCAATTCTTTTATTCTTGATACCAGGCAAAAAACAGTTCAAATAAATCCAAGCGCTTTCGCCTGAGCAGTCTCAGGCTTTTTCAAGGTTAAATTGAGTTTATGGCCGTACTGCTTATATATTCAGGTTAATAGGCCTGTTAAAATCATTAATTAATTACAATCAATATTTAAAGTGCAACAGTGCTTTACTAAGAGCATTTTGAAGTTAGTAAATGTTCTTCCATCACTCAGTAAATTGTGCATACACCAAAAAATGCATTACAGTATGTTATACATTGAACATTAAATACATCTTGTTGACTGATATGTTTAAAACCATAAAAAATGTAGATTGCTTGAATTTTTGTGTAAACATATATTTTAAATAATTAAAAAATAGTAAATTACTAAAACTTTAAAAATATATTACATTTAATTCTTACACTAAAAAAGACAGATAGTAAGCCTTGCATAAATTGTGTGTGTGTAAGTGTGGTGCATTAATTTCTATTTATTCTTTTTCTGTAACAATTAATCCACATTAAATAAATAATTTTTGTTTTTAAAAAATTTTATAATGTTTTTCATATTAATGCCACAAAGTTGATATAATGGGAACCAATGATGTTAAAATTCAATAAGTCATAATTTGTTTCTTTTCACCTTCAGTATACTATTGATGCTAATGCTATCATTCATTCCCGAATTTTTAGAAGCATCTAATCTAAGCTGCCAAATTAACTCTCTGCTTTCTAAATAACTTTCCCAATCACCTCCTTGAGGATCCAGAAGGACACGTTCAAGTACAAAAAATTTTAAAGACATATTAGTGCATGCTAAAGAGTGCTTAAAGAATGCATTTGAAGTTTTCATTTTTTCTATTTCATATATATGTTCATAAATTCTTTTTTTGAGCATTCTAGTAGTTTTCCCTACATAGAATCCATAACAAGATAGGCAAATACCCAAATAGACTACTCCTGTTGAATTACAATTATAGTATCCTGTTGTTTTTAGTGTGCAATTCCTAGATGGTAAAAATATTTCAGCAGCATCCAGTAGATAATTACATTGTTTGCACATACCGCATTTGTATGTGCCATTTTTCCTGTGAGATGAAAGGGTGTTCATTAATTGTCGTGTACTAAAATTTTGTTCAAACATCCCTTTCAAGTTAGTATCTCGTTTTCTGGTAAATGTTAGAGTCTTGGGTAAAAAAGTTTTAATGTCTTCCTGTGCGGTTAACAAAGGCCAAAATAAATGTAAGGTATTCTCTATGTAGGGTGCATCACTAGTATGTGTATAAATAAAACTTTTCTGTGTGTCTTGCTGTCCTTTTTTGGTGGTTGTAGAGAGAGGAAGTCCTTTACTCAAAAGAGGTGGAAATGTTGAATCCCTTTTCTCTAGCACCTCATCTATACAAGAATTAATTAATTGTATAGGGTAACCTCTTTCTATAAACATATCTGTTAAAAATCTAGTTTCCTCTAAGAAAGATTCGAGTGTACTACATATCCTAGACGCTCAAATCAATTGACCTTTGATGATCCCCTTTTTTGTGTAAGCAGGGTGTGAACTATCATAGTGCAAAAAAGTGTTAGAGAAAGAGGACTTCCTAAAAATTTTTTGATTGAAAATGTTCATTCTCCTTGTCTTTGAATAATAAAATATCTAAATAATGTAGAGAATTTCTACTAACTTCATAAGTAAAGGACAAAAAATTAGTAGTTGAATTGATGTAATGAAAAAATTCGAGAAATATCTCCTCAGAACCTCGCCACAGTATACATATGTCGTCCAGGTAACGTTTGTAGAATAAAATGTGTTCTTTCCATTTAGTGAGATGTATAAATGTTTGCTCCCATTTGTGTAAAACTATGTTAGCGTAAGATGATGCACATGGGGAGCTCATTGCTACCCCTTTGTTTTGTCTAAAAAATTCCCCATCAAAAAAGATATAATTATTATTCAAAATTATATCCATAAATTCAATTATTAAATTGATCTGGTTGTTACTTAGATTGGCTGCATTAGTTAAAGTATCTGAAAACCAGTCTAATCCTGTGTCATGAGGTATACTTGGGAATAATTCAACTACATCTATTGTTATCATAAGTACATCTTTGTTACAAATGTCTGGTGGAATGCTGGCTAAGAATTCCCAAGAATCTCTGCAAACATACGGGAGCTTAGAAACTAAAGATTTAATGTTATGTTCTACATATTTACCTAAAGGTTCTGTAATACTGCCAGCACCAGCCACAATAGGCCTAAATTTCAAAGGTTTTATTCCTTTATGCACCTTTGGTATGCCAAATAATATGGGAATTTTTGGATAGGACACATTTAGATAGTTAAATAATTCCTCATTTATCACCCCTTGAAGTAAGTGATCATTCAAGATGTATTTTATGTTGGCATACGCAACATTTAATTCATTTTTAGATACTTGCTCATAAGTATCAGTATCCTGTAATATGTTGTGCATTGCATTGTCGTAATCAAACAGGTGCATAAGTACCATTCCTCCCCCTTTATCAGGTTTCATGACCCTGATCTTTTCTTTTCTTAATAAATCTATTATTTATTTCAAATGCTTGTCAAAATTATGTGAGGGATCATGATTTTTTACCAAGTTCTCTCTAAGTGTCTTCTCTATGAGTTCTTCAAAGATTTTCAAACTCGGATGTTTGAACTGTTTTTTGCCTGGTATCAAGAATAAAAGAATTGCATGGAAGCTGTGTCCATTTGGAATTTCTAAAACTTGTTCTTGTGGATTTACACTTTTCGTCACCACCTTTATTTTCCAACAGCAGGAAGGTTGGAGGACAAGCTCCTAGAGTTCACAATTTAATATTTTTTGTCAGAGTCTTGTGGTACTTCCTTTTTGGTTCATTTGGCTTGTCTTTGTCTATCGGTTATTTGCTTGCATGGCGGAAGAACCATTAGTCTCGGACTTGTTGAACACACCCCTTATTTTAAGGGAAGAAAGTGACGAAGCACCGGTTACACGTAAAGAGTTTAACCAGGTGCTAGCGTTGCTTACAAACATCAGCAACGCTCTTACCGGACAAGCTAACTTTGCTGTTCCTGATTCTTTTTTAATTCCGGGAAACCAACAACAAGAAGGATGTAACGAACGGAGATTCTTCACGGCGCAGGAGCCGAATGGCACCGCTGGTTCGGGACACAACTTGCGAACAAATAACATTATTTTACAAGCTCCTGAAGGAAACTCTAACAGCAGCTCAGCACCGAATGGTGAAGTTGCGGAAAGAACTTTTAATTTTAGAAAATGGACTGAGCTCCAACCGGAGTTCAAACAAGGTACATTTAACAACAACACACAACAGTTGGATATAGACTTTGATACCTTTAGTAACAAACTATATGCATACAAGAACTCTCAACTCGAGATTAATTATCTTAAAGAATGTATCAAAGTAAAGAGAGTACCGAAAGGTTTAAGATGTTACAAATTTCCGAGCAATGCCACTACAGGCTCTGTTTTATATACTCAATTATTAGAACTGTTTGATCGTACAGGTTTAGAAATGCTTGACTTGATGGTAAAAGATTATCAAAATAAATGCAATGTAATGCTGAATGAATTAACTGTACTGAATGACAATATTGTACAACATAAAAACTTTCTTAGACATAAAAGAAAATATGATGAAATTTTTGCTGAAGTGGACCAGCATTGTTTGAAAGTGGTGGATAGGAAAGTGAAAAAACTAGACAGAGACATGTTTGAATATAGAGAAGGTAAGGCTTACCCTACAGGGCTGAAAAACAGTAAATTTATAGAAACCCACACAGAAACTTTTGAAAACAGATTAGGGAACCATACTGCAACTAATGCAACTAACACAGAGCCGGTACGTAGGAGTGAAAGGTTAGCACAGAAAGGGAACAACAACTCCCCACAGGGTTTTTACTATCCCCAGGGCAGACCAATGGGGAGGAATTACAATGCCCCTCACCAACAGAACTGGGGGAGGGGCCGCAACTGAATTTTGAGATAGATGATTCTACTGTGTGTGATTTTGAACTGACAGCTTTTGATACTAATAACATAGTTGTAACTTCAGATAACTTCAGTATTTATAATTACACTAATCTTGATATCACTCCTGTATACTTTGAATTATTTACCAAAGGATTAAATTACATCCCAGCAAGACCGGCATACTTGCCTAAGTTCCTAATAGAATTAAAATTATTTGTTAGGAATTTGAATCTTTCTCTCCTTTTTAAAGGACAAAGAGTAGTGATGAATGGTATTACTAGGTCTAGCACATTTAACCCCCCCCTACATCCGAGTTTGAAAATCTTTGAAGAACTCATAGAGAAGACACTTAGAGAGAACTTGGTAAAAAATCATGATCCCTCACATAATTTTGACAAGCATTTGAAAGAAATAATAGATTTATTAAGAAAAGAAAAGATCAGGGTCATGAAACCTGATAAAGGGGGAGGAATGGTACTTATGCACCTGTTTGATTACGACAATGCAATGCACAACATATTACAGGATACTGATACTTATGAGCAAGTATCTAAAAATGAATTAAATGTTGCGTATGCCAACATAAAATACATCTTGAATGATCACTTACTTCAAGGGGTGATAAATGAGGAATTATTTAACAATCTAAATGTGTCCTATCCAAAAATTCCCATATTATTTGGCATACCAAAGGTGCATAAAGGAATAAAACCTTTGAAATTTAGGCCTATTGTGGCTGGTGCTGGCAGTATTACAGAACCTTTAGGTAAATATGTAGAACATAACATTAAATCTTTAGTTTCTAAGCTCCCGTATGTTTGCAGAGATTCTTGGGAATTCTTAGCCAGCATTCCACCAGACATTTGTAACAAAGATGTACTTATGATAACAATAGATGTAGTTGAATTATTCCCAAGTATACCTCATGACACAGGATTAGACTGGTTTTCAGATACTTTAACTAATGCAGCCAATCTAAGTAACAACCAGATCAATTTAATAATTGAATTTATGGATATAATTTTGAATAATAATTATATCTTTTTTGATGGGGAATTTTTTAGACAAAACAAAGGGGTAGCAATGGGCTCCCCATGTGCATCATCTTATGCTAACATAGTTTTACACAAATGGGAGCAAACATTTATACATCTCACTAAATGGAAAGAACACATTTTATTCTACAAACCTTACCTGGACGACATATGTATACTGTGGCGAGGTTCTGAGGAGATATTTCTCGAATTTTTTCATTACATCAATTCAACTACTAATTTTTTGTCCTTTACTTATGAAGTTAGTAGAAATTCTCTACATTATTTAGATATTTTATTATTCAAAGACAAGGAGAATGAACATTTTCAATCAAAAATTTTTAGGAAGTCCTCTTTCTCTAACACTTTTTTGCACTATGATAGTTCACACCCTGCTTACACAAAAAAGGGGATCATCAAAGGTCAATTGATTCGAGCATCTAGGATATGTAGTACACTCGAATCTTTCTTAGAGGAAACTAGATTTTTAACAGATATGTTTATAGAAAGAGGTTACCCTATACAATTAATTAATTCTTGTATAGATGAGGTGCTAGAGAAAAGGGATTCAACATTTCCACCTCTTTTGAGTAAAGGACTTCCTCTCTCTACGACCACCAAAAAAGGACAGGGAAGATGCACAGAAAAGTTTTATTTATACATATACTAGTGATGCACCCTACATAGAGAATACCTTACATTTATTTTGGCCTTTGTTAACCGCACAGGAAGACATTAAAACTTTTTTACCCAAGACTCTAACATTTACCAGAAAACGAGATATTAACTTGAAAGGGATGTTTGAACAAAATTTTAGTACACGACAATTAATGAACACCCTTTCATCTCACAGGAAAAATGGCACATACAAATGCGGTATGTGCAAACAATGTAATTATCTACTGGATGCTGCTGAAATATTTTTACCATCTAGGAATTGCACACTAAAAACAACAGGATACTATAATTGTAATTCAACAGGAGTAGTCTATTTGGGTATTTGCCTATCTTGTTATGGATTCTATGTAGGGAAAACTACTAGAATGCTCAAAAAAAGAATTTATGAACATATATATGAAATAGAAAAAAAAGAAAACTTCAAATGCATTCTTGAAGCCCTCTTTAGCATGCACTAATATGTCTTTAAAATTTTTTGTACTTGAACGTGTCCTTCTGGATCCTCGAGGAGGTGATTGGGAAAGTTATTTAGAAAGCAGAGAGTTAATTTGGCAGCTTAGATTAGATGCTTCTAAAAATCCGGGAATGAATGATAGCATTAGCATCAATAGTATACTGAAGGTGAAAAGAAACAAATTATGACTTATTGAATTTTAACATCATTGGTTCCCATTATATCAACTTTGTGGCATTAATATGAAAAACATTATAAATTTTTTTAAAAACAAAAATTATTTATTTAATGTGGATTAATTGTTATAGAAAAAGAATAAATAGAAATTAATGCACCACACTTACACACACAATTTATGCAAGGCTTACTATCTGTCTTTTTTAGTGTAAGAATTAAATGTAATATATTTTTAAAGTTTTAGTAATTTACTATTTTTTAATTATTTAAAATATATGTTTACACAAAAATTCAAGCAATCTACATTTTTTATGGTTTTAAACATATCAGTCAACAAGATGTATTTAATGTTCAATGTATAACATACTGTAATGCATTTTTTGGTGTATGCACAATTTACTGAGTGATGGAAGAACATTTACTAACTTCAAAATGCTCTTAGTAAAGCACTGTTGCACTTTAAATGTTGATTGTAATTAATTAATGATTTTAACAGGCCTATTAACCTGAATATATAAGCAGTACGGCCATAAACTCAATTTAACCTTGAAAAAGCCTGAGACTGCTCAGGCGAAAGTGCTTGGATTTATTTGAACTGTTTTTTGCCTGGTATCAAGAATAAAAGAATTGCATGGAAGCTGTGTCCATTTGGAATTTCTAAAACTTGTTCTTGTGGATTTACACTTTTCGTCACCACCTTTATTTTCCAACAGCAGGAAGGTTGGAGGACAAGCTCCTAGAGTTCACAATTTAATATTTTTTGTCAGAGTCTTGTGGTACTTCCTTTTTGGTTCATTTGGCTTGTCTTTGTCTATCGGTTGATTGATGGGATGATTGATTCATGGCAGTGTACATGGGGGCAAAATGGAGAGCTGTCTATGGGACGAGATTTTTTTTTGTAGGGACAGATGCCATTTTTTCTTTTTTTTTAAAGGTGAGAGTGGGATGTTGGGAAAGGGCTGTAGGTAGGTTTAGGAAGGTAAGTTGGGTAGGAGAGGTTGTATTTGCAGACAGAAAAGACAGCAGACAGGGGTGGTGTATGACATATGAGGTGGGTAAACACCATGGACAGGGAGGGTGGTTGGGAATCGGAGGGCCATGTGCCCCCAAATGGATACAGTGGGACTGAGGTCCTCACCCATGGGTAGTCACCACTGCCCTGAAGGTGGCTGTGCTGGGGGCTGGTTGACTGGGCCAGCCTCCCCCTCGAGGTGCACCAGTCTCCCCTCCATCTGGCACAGACATACATCCAAGTCCCTCTGGATGACCCTGCACACCATACCTCACAACTGATGTTGGGTGACAGGATTCTCTCCATGCCCGCCAGTGCCCAAGGGTGATGCAGAACCAGTGGAGGAGGCAGTTTGAGCTTGGGTCCCAGACATGCTGAGACCCGGTGCCATGGCCAGATGAGGCAGGACAGGTGGATTCGCTAGGATCTGCCTACCCAAATGTGCTACGGTGTTAAGGTTTTTCAAGGTGTATTGGTTAGTCATGAACAAAACATTTCAACATTAGATATAACAGCATGCATGGGCATACCAATTAACCCAGAACAATAGAATTGGGGAATTGCATGACAAACAGAACACATGCATAAATGGAATAACAGTCATTATTATAACATTTATGGCAACAGGCCACCAACAATGGAATTTCAACAAGGTATGTTAGTACTGAAATATTTAAATATATGGACAATAATAGGACAAATGTCCCAACATTAGGTTTTGAGAACAACATACCTGTAGTATATTATTGAAGCAGATAAGGTTTCGGGGGTGAGAAAAACAGTCCATTACCAACTGTATAGGTTTATATTTTTCACAACAGTACTGCTCAATACTCTACAGGTCTGCCCTCACTTTAAATCTACCTGAGGCCTATAGCTACTGTAGCATGAACATACCTCTTAATCTGTTGACCTGGAATGCTATGGGGCAAGCTGTGACAACCATAGGTACATGAGTAGAGGAGACTCGTACATGTCAGGGTTACATATATGACTAACAAGGTGTACCCTGCACTGATGCTGTGTGAGTGTGCTAATGGCATACTTCTACTGGATTTATATCTGTGTGCAAGGTTATTGGCAACAGTGATCAGTAGTAGTGACAGAGTGACACTTGAGCGACATGTATCGAGAAGAGTGCATAGTGTATATAGCTATCCTGCTGTCATTTGTAGGCATGGGGCTGATCATTGGAACATTTGTACAAAGTTTATTAGTATACCCTTCATACAGCTAATACAATCATTTCTTTACCTGTGAGCCCTGTTGAGAAAATATCTGTTAACACTACCTGACAGTTTCTACAAATACTCAGGCTTACTTGTGTGTCACTATGAACACATCTTCGTACCAGTCCCTGGATCCAAACCATGGTCTGTGTGCAAAAGTTAACATGAGATGTATATATTTCTCATCACACTGAACTACTGGGGTACTGCTGTCTGCTGCTTGACTGATTTCTGCCTACAACTTACTTGGCCACACATTCTGACCTTGTAATATAAGTGGTGTCACAGTGTCATGTGTTATAGATAGTGAACTGTGTATTAATACTTTGCATGCAGGTGTATACATTTGACCCCTAGTAGACGTGATTATGTGTGATCTGTACAAACCATAGCAGGCTGCTGGGTTGCATACCCGACCCATATACATTTGCAGATCATATATTTGCAGTCTCCACCTATTACAGTCTCGTACTAATCATCATGCATGGGCCTCCATGTTACGAGCCCTCTCCTCTGCAGCTGTGGGGAGAAACACACCATTATGCATACCTGTCTATGAGATATTCAGACTATAATTATAAATATCACCAGTAGATATGCTTACAAACTTCTGGGGTATTCTGGGCCTGAGCATCTTGGATCCATTGGGCCAAGAGCACCCCCTTCCTCCATCTCAGGTTGTCATAATGATGACGGACCTGCTCACCAGTTCGGGGGATGCCAGTGGCAGTGGTGAGCTCACATGCCAGAAGGTCCCAGGCCTCAGACTTGTATTCTGAGCCCTGGTATTGGCCCTGAAGCAGTCTGTTGTTATGGTTCTTCACAAGGAGTCCAGCCATGATCCTAAACTCAAGGATGCCCCAGTACTGTGCCCAAAAGCGCACTCCCTCTCCTGCACCTGACATATTTCCTACAGGGATCAAACTCTAATAGGTTCTGCCAGTATCCCCACCTGTGCTGTTTAAGTAAGGCCATATTGCTGCCCTTTGCCATCATTGGACCATTTTCAAAAGCAAAATGGAGCAGTGCACAAACCCACTAAACTCACTTGAGCAGTGCTTAAGGTAGCAAATGCTGAGCAGTGCTTACAGTGTGCAAATCTGGTCAGCTGAGCTGAATACTGCTTAGAATGGGACTTCTTAGCAATGCTCAAACCAGCTAAGCAGAGCTGTGCACTGCTACGTATTGCTCAGACAGGTCCTGTTTATGCATTGCTTAGCTTAGCAGTGCATAGCAAAACTGAGCTAAGGGCAAACAAAAGTTTTTAATTAAAAAAAGTCAGAATTGAATATTAATTACTCATTACTGATACATTATTATTAAGTGTATATATTTTACTTAAGCAATAGCTGATGACGGTGTGGTATATTAAGATTTACCCATGACTGGTGTGGGTTAATCATGAGGGCTTTGCCCTCATGATTAAATAAAGCCAACCATGTGTAAATCTTAATATACCACAACCATGGAGTTGGTTATTGCTATTATACAATGACATTATTTAAGAAAAAAATATTTAATTTTCTTAAATAATGTCTTTGTATAATGGCATTGTGCTGTCCTTGTACATTTTTCCAGTATTCTGGGGATTTTTCTGATGTACTGTGCATGCGTATGAGACTTGTGTTCCCATGCATACCCAGTACATCAGTGCTTTGGAAAGGAAGCAATGGAGAAAAGGTCCGTTTTTTAATTTTTTTTTTTTGTTAATGTTAAAAAAAGTTTTGGACAGTTTAGGAGTAGGAGAGAGACAGACTGGAGGAAAATACAAGGAAAATCAGGTACGTGTCTATAATTTTGAATAACGTACCTGGTTTTCCTAGTATTGTTTCTGTTCTGTCTCTCTGCTATGTCTGGAGTCTGGATTACAGGTTATTTTTGTTAAAAAGAAATTACAGTATATAGCAATGTTAAAAAGTCGGGGTGACAGGACCTTTTCCCATTGGTATATGCTAGGATTTACAATGATCACGCTGACTGGGCTGACCAATCAGTGTCCTCATTTTGGAACATCAATGACCAGTCATTGTATAATTTACATGACCTCCCCCTATGTACTTTCATTACATTACCTTACCTTGAGGTGTGACTGTACTGTATGGGACACATGTTTAAATGGGGGGTTTCACCTCATATCTCCATTGACAATAGGATTTTGGACCAGCTACACTACCCTGGTTAACAAATATTAATTACTATATCATTAAATAAAATAAAAAAATAATATAAAACTGTTTTCCCATGTAAAAGCTGAATGGCCTGTCTTGGTATTCGAATTGTGCACCTATAACACACAAAGTCGTGACTATAACCACTCAGCTGTGAAAATTAAAGCTATACATTTCTATATAGCTTATTGATAAGTTTAAGCACTGCTAAGCAAAGCCCCAGCCTGTGCAAACCTGCTCAGCTATGCTTAAACATTAAAGAAAAAGAAGAAAAAAAAAAACAATAAACATTAATTTAAAATTAAACTGTTAACCTTCACATTATTAAAAAAGTGTCTGAGGACACTTTGTTTCTTGTTTTAGCGCCATAAAGCAGTTTTACAATGCAGGGGGTGTGTTACAGATACTGTGACAGACCTCCTACATGATGTTACTTCACATTCCTCATGTAATCCTCTCAGCTGTACAGATCTTTGCATGATGTCCAGATTTGTGCGTCATATTTTTGGTCCGTTTGTCATGGGATTGGGTTTCTCTGGCAAATCAGTGTCAAATCATTAAAGACTGCAGTTAGAAAATAATGACAGACATTTGAGTTTCACACGTCATACTCTTCAGAAAATCCATGCTACTGCAAGACCTGTCATTCTATCAACTTTCTAAGTTTGTAAGGGCAATATTTAAAAAATTGTCCCTATTTTGGAGCTTTTGTCCCACTTTTTATATTGTCTTTCTCTAGATTACTTGCTCTAAGAGGTTGAGAGGTATGAAGTGTCCGAGGGCACTTTTTTTATTGCAAAGTGCCGTACGGCACTTTCACAATGCAGGGGGTGTGTGACAGTACCTGTCACACACACACCCTGCATTACATTCAACTTCCCATTCACACTTTCAGTGTCCACGGACACTGTTTTGTATTGTAAAAGTGCTGTGCAGCACTTTGACAATGCAGGAGCCATGTTACAGATCTGCAAGCACTACTGCAACCCCCCCCCCCTGCACTGAATCAGTATCCATGTACACAGCTCCGTCTCAGTAGCATGCCTTTATTAATATGCAAGGCGCACTGCCAAAAGGGAGTTGCGGACATGGACACCATTCACTTTGTGCAGGAATAACGCTATTCCTACATGGAGTTTATTAAATCAGGGGGTGTATGTGTGTGTATGTATAAATAGGTTCATGGGTGTGTACTAGGCTAATGGCCCTGGGGCCTTTGCAAGCCTAGCCATAGGATTACCCTGGCATGATGCCACGCGACCTTCGTTCCCAGTGCCTCTGTCGAGTAGAGCCACCGGTGTTATCCCCGGGGTGAATTTTCTGTTTCCCCTCCACTCATCAAGATTTCTTTTGAAGCGGCTCAGCGAGGTGCTCTGCTTGACATGTATGGGAAGTCTGTTCTGTAGCATCGGCAGTCTGTTCTGTAGCATCGGCAGTCTCTGGGTTATGAACCTGTCCCTCCAGCATGTTCTGTTAATTGTGGTAATGAGGTTGAGGTCTCTGGAGCATGTGGTGCGGAGGGATTGGCATTTCTTTAGATGTAGCATTTCTAACAGAGCTGGGTCAGACATGGCTTTGTAAGTAAATATGCCATATGCTGGATAACATCACTTTCAGGGGGCAAATAGTGAATTTATTTCTTTATAAAAGCAAAAATGCATTCATGATTTCATGTGTTACTAATTCACCCTAGTGAGAAACAAAGAAAATATCAGTGTTTAATTGAATCTGAAAATATCTGCAATAAAGTTTCAAGATGGCCACTGACTGAGAAGCAAATTTAGTGGAGCTCTTCCTCTAGGAAAACAAGTAATTGCAGAAAGCAGCCAGTAAAAGAAGTCAATTTCATTTAAATTCACGTAATGGCTTACAATTCTGTATCAACAAAGAGAATAAAATCAAGGAGAAATAAAGTGATGAAAATGGGAGACGAAAATTTGTCAGACAATGACTCGGCAGAGATTCAGTAATAAGCAATCTATGCTTCAAAGGCAAGTTATGGTTTCATACAACTTTGAAGAGAATATTTTCCGGATATACTTAGAGGTCTTTAAAATAAGTGGGACCCTAAAGGAATGTATAAAATCAAAAGATGAGAGACTGAAAGAAATAGAGAAAGCACCAAATGATTGCACCCTTCCATTGGAGAAGCTGCAAAAAACAGAAATCAAAATTAGGAAGAGACTGTCAGAAAATGAAACATCTCAAGAACTGTTCAAAAAAGTGGTTATCTTGTAGGACAGAACAAGGAGGGAAAATTTGGAGGTTTGCATCCATCCATCAGAAGCTGGAATGAACAAGTTGTATAAGCTTTATGAAGACCAATAGAATCAGTTGGACTTGTGTCACACAGTTGGGTATACAGATAAAAATGACACATTATGGTTATACCCTAAGAAGTCTTTTAAGAAGCAGCTGAGACAAGTAGTTGTGAAGATAAAGAGATGTTAACAAAAATGTAGCAAATAGGAAAGGTTTTTAAAACTTGGAGACTGCAGAGTATTTATAGAAAATGACTACAGTGCATATACTAGACATAAATGGAGCAACTTTATTTCATTCATGAAGGTAAGCTGAGCTACAGCGAGGTTAAAACTCATGCGTCCTCGCAGCATTCAGAGTACTTTCTTCCTGGGGTCTCAAAGCCATTTATCAAGGCTGACTAGGTGATGGAAAGAATTAATCAGTTTAACAGGCCACAACTCAATAAGCAGAGAGAAAGGGTCCAGCTGCAGAAGAGCAGCACAAGATCTGTTCAGGTGAATTAGCAGAGAATTGGGATTGACCCAGATGCCAGTAGAGATCTGAAGTAGACTGTCTGAAGGTCTGAAGCAAAAGCGAAGCTCTAACCTAGGTGGATGAACTGCAATATATTAACTCCATTTTGTGGCTGTTGGGATTAAAATAAAATAGGTTATTTTGAATAAAATTACATACATAATGGCAGTATGAATGAACAGGATAGGGATATAATTGTATTTTTATGCTTAGGATTACAATGACCTGGAAAATAAATCGGTATGGTTCATGAAAATATTAGTACAACTGTTTATTAACTTAACTAGAAATAAATAATCTGCTAAGTGAATTAAAGATGAATAATGAAAATATTTATTTTCTGCACGTGGGTTAAATCAGTATTTCTGTGGGGGGGGTGAAAACATGTTAGAGAGGTTTCAGCTGTGGATACTAACAGTTGTAATATAGAGTTGTTGTTGTCTCTCGGCTTTTCCCGGTTAGGGGTCACCACAGCGGAACTCCTGTCTGCTAATGATTGGCAGTAGATTTTCACGAACTCCGAGGTGCCAGCTCGACGTTCAACCTTCAGTGAAGGCATGCCCATTTACGCATGTCTTTCAAACACCCACCAAACCATGGGGAAGACATGCAGACTCCACACAGAAGGCACTCCCTGCACTCCTGCCGAGAATCGAATGGGAGAACCGCTTGCTGTGAGGCAACAATGCTACCGCTACACCACCGCGGCAATTGAATTTAAAATAACTTCCTACAGCATAAAATGTACAAAGTACAGAAAATATGTTCGTAACATTGCACAGCAAAGCATAGTTTATGGGGTAAGTCCAGTTGCAGCTGCTGGGTGAAGAAATCTGTGTTGAAGCAGTATATAACAGAGATCTTAAAATGAAGAACTGAATACACCATGTCCAAGCTGTTGGTTAGGTTGATAATGGATTGATTTTTTTCTTTTCTTTTGTGAATACAGGGACTTTTTCTAATGTAAAAATAAGATTTGTAGAGTACCTGGAAATGTCTGTTCATTTAATTTGCTGGTATTCCTAATAAGCAGATAACCAGGTATGAAATATAGGAAATAAAGATATCCATTGCCTGGTCTGGTCTGCTCTGCTCTGCATGTGAACTTATTTAATGGGACATGGCATATAAGCCTTAAAGAAGCAGCTGCACCTCTCTGATGTGTAAAGCAAAAAGAAAAAGTTGAGAGTTTAATAACGTGTTGTATCTTATCTGGCCAATTTTTATACCTGTGAGAATGGTATGTAAATTCCCCATGCTCTCCCATAGCATTCTCCTGAATTCTAAATATGCAGTCGTGGGCAAGGCATGCATGCTCACCAAGGTAATTCAATTTCCAAGCCAGTATGACTTCATTGACCCAAATGTTCCATGTCCATCCATTGTTTCTTCCAGTATTAGTAAAGGAATAGAAGTAAAACACAGTGGATGGATTTCAAGCTAATTATGGAAGTTGCCACCAAAAACATGTTCAGAAGACTAGACCACTCACCAAGTCCTGAATTTTGAAAGATGCCTCTAAAACCAATGGAGGTAAGAAGGAGCTTAAAATATACCCATCAGTCACCAGAATAAGTAGTATGATAAAATATTGATACCACAGTGCAAGGATAAGTATGTAATGATAAAGCTGCATGGCTATAACAGTAATATACCGATTCTGTAGCTAGGTCAATGAACAACAAGATGCATAAAGCACATGATATTATCAAAAGGTTCAGAGATTATTATAAGTTTCTTTTCTTGAAGAAACAGAGGTGCAACAGATTACAATATTTGATTGTTCTCCTTTACAGGTTAGGGAAAGGACCAATGGCAGTGAGAAAAAGAGAGAGAGGCATTCTCAGTTCCCTACTAATCTGTTGAAAAGGCAGGCATTTAAGAAGTGGGTAGTGGATAAGATGTGGGAAGCATCAAGAAGGATGGAAAATGGATCAGATGAAGTAGGTGGTGCTTGGGAAGTACAGAAAGGAAATTGTAGTACTGTAGTATAAATAAATAATACAATATTTAATGCTGTAGTTAAAATAAAGGAAAGAGAAACATGGGAAAATGGTAACAAACATATGCATGACTGGCAATGGTTAAACTGCTGGAGAATAATTTAGAGAACTTCACTGATGAAGAAAAGTTACAAGTGAGAGATTCTAGTGTGAGAATAAAGAGCATCAGGACAGTGTGCATGAGTGTGGAAGCACATGGGCAATTATTTAATGATAAGAAACCTAGAGCACAAAACATTTATGCAGAGGTTCAATAAGGAGAAAGTAGACAGAGCAAGAGCAAAGCTGAGAAACCATAAGTCCAGGAAAATGATAAAAGATACTGGTGGAATTAGGGCAATAATACAGGCATTGCATGACAGTCTTTATAAAGCAGAGGAATTGGGTAACCAAGGTAAAATTTTAATGGAGAATTTCATGCTGCATTCAGGCTTGACAAAGGTGGTGGAGTTAGACGCTCAACAGTTAACTAAAAATATAGAGAAGGAAGAAATAAAAATGATGATGGGTAGTCAGTCAGCAGGTAGGTCCCCAGGATCAGATGGTATACCTATAAACATCTGAAAGTTTGGGGGAAAGGACCTAATATGGATATGGAAGAAATTATTTGAGTATCTTGAAAGAGGGAGATATTTTCATCCTTGAAGAAAGCTATAATGATTTTACCTAAAGAGGGAAAACATCCTGTCGCTTATAGAGCAATTTCAAAATTAAATCATGGCTACAAAGTATTTCTGTTTACCAAAATGGTTGGCAAGTGTGTTGCCAGAATTTATAGGCCTAGGTCAGTGTAGATTTTTAAAAGTGAAGCAGACATTTGATAATATTAATAGAACTCTGATAGTTCTGAATGATGGAGAGGACAAAGAATTACCATTGCTACTATTAAGCTTAGATGCAAAGAAAGAGTTTTTTGCATAGGGGTAATGTAGTGTAGGGTGAATTTGCATTTCCTGTCAAAATAGTTGAGTTAATAAGAAAGATGCATACAGTGACAGAAGCAAGGGTAAAAGTGTGTGGGATTTGTCTGATAAACTGAATTTAGCAAGCTGAACAAGGCAGGGATGTCCTTTTTTTCCCATTTTTTAAACAAGAAATATCTTTATTAAATTATCATGTATGACATAGGCAATCATACATTTAGATAAATGGAAACAAACTACGTTGACATAATTTTAGTTGTGAACATTATATATCACTTATAATCTATCCAGTCATTGTCAGTCAAACATTATACACTTCATTCAGATCTTGCCTTGTTTTAAACCTTATTCCTCCTCTGCAAATATTGTTCCCACAATTCCCATTTTTTCTATGTAATTTGCTCCTACCCTTTTCTAAATATCCCGATCACAGTCCTTTTATCTCTGTTACTGTATTTACTACTTCTAGTACAGTTGGTTTAGACTTTGATTTTCATTTTCTAGTAAGTGTTTTTGTTTTGGCAGCCACCATAATTAGACTCAGCAATTCTGATTCTATATCATAGCTCAAAAAAATTGCTTCCTTAGTTTTACCAGTTTGCTCACACACTATCTCTGAGAGAGTGAGAGGGGTCTGCAGGGAATCTTTAAAGTCTGTCAACTCATTACACTCCCAAAAAATGTGTTCCCAATTACCTCTTTCTTCCCCATCACACCTCCAACATTTGCTGTCTACCTGAGGAAAAATTCTTTGAAGTCTGCTTGAGGTATAAAAGTACCGATGTAAACACTTCCAAGCAAAGATACTAAATCTTCTATGCTTTGTTGCATATTTGTGATATATATACACATATAATATGGGTCCACTTCTTAAACTCGAAATACTGAAATCTCGAATTTCAGTATTTCGAGTCAAGAATGTCGAAAATGCAGTTTTTTGAAACTGCACTATTTTGAATGTTTGTTTACCAAATCTGTATTGCATTTACTTTGGTGTGTTATTCAGTGTGTGCTGTCACTTTAAGGGTCGTGTGGTATGACGGGCGATGTTTGTGTCTGTATGGTGACTTAGGCAGGTGTTCAAATTTTAAGGGTTTTAATGTTAATGTATTAATATTTAGTTGTTGTAGGGAGTTGTAGAAGTAGGTTGGGGTAGGTGGTTGAGAGTGTATGTGTGTGAGTGTTGAATGTTATGATTTGTACATGTGTAGTGTATGTTTGTGTGTTATTATTGAGTTTAAATATGACTGTCTGCAGTGCGAGTGTAGGGTAAGTCAGGAAAGGTGTGTGTTCCTTTTTGTTCGGGTTAGTGCAACCTCGGAGTTGGTATATATAAGTAGCAGGTGGGGGGTGCAGGGGGGCTTGCCCCCCTGCAGAAATGTATGGTGGTGTTATAGGTTTTGTTTTTGTAGTGTTTGTGTTGTTTTTGGGGGAGGGTTATGTATTTATTTGTGTTTTCTGAGATTCTCGACTTGAAATATTGAAATTTGTGATTTCAGTATTTCGAGTTTAAGAAGTGGACCCATAGACACACACACACACACACACACACACACACACATATATATATATATATATATATATATATATATCCCCATTGTTTATTTGTGAATTGCTTATCCAATCTCTCTTCCCAGTCCTTTCTAACTTTCTTTGATTTGTTCTTGTAGTTATCATGAAATAATTTATATAGCCTAATAATTTTTTTTTTTTTTTTTTTACAGCAGCTTCTGTTCTACATTCTACTAAGAACTCTACCAGTGCTGTTCTTTCACTTAGGATCCCCCTATTTTTTTTCTCTTTGCCTATACTCTGATATCAATCCTTGATAGGGAAAGCAATCTCTAGTCTGCAGTCCAAATAAGTTCTTGGCCTCTTCTCATTCTAGTTCCTTTTCCTCTCTAATTATTTGCTCACAATACCTTGGTTCTTTTGCCAGTTTTCTCCAATAAACTACAGCCCCCTCTTCCTTATTGTTCATATCCCTAATTGCAGTCATCTCTACTGGCAGAATCTCCTTTCTCCATTCCTGTGTTGGCTTAGTTCTTAGAATACTTTGTTACTTTATGAATATAATATTCTGTATGGTTATTGTCATTCTCCTTAAGGATCTGCATCCAAAATCCCAGTCTCTCCTTGTTTCTTGAGCTATCCTCCTGTTTTGTCATCATCCCTTTCCACTTTGAATTATAGTTTTCTGCTTGGGTTATGTATAGCAGGCTTAACTGTGTAGCTCTGAAATGCCCCTTAAAATTGGGTAATCCCAGACCGCCTTGTTCTGTTGGAAGAATCAGCTTATCCCATCTGACTCTTGCCATCTTCCCCTCTCAAATAAAATCCTCCAGCTCTTTATTGATTGCTATCCACAACTTCTTCTCTGTTGGTAAAAATATGCCTAACCTGTGTATAAAACTAAAGGGACTAAAAACATTTTAACTGCTTATATCTTGCTATCCATATCCATATAACAGAACTTCCAGTTTCTCAGTTTTTGTATTATGTTTTGCTTAGTCTCTTCCTATATATCCTTAGCTGCTACACCAGAATTCTTTTAATCCATACTCCTAAGTACTTCATTTTACCATGTGCCCAGAAATATGGATATTGCTGAACCAATTCATGTGGGTACATAATGTACAACTGTTGCCTTTGTTTTAGCTTCATTAATTTTGTATCCCAAAAATATTTGAAACTGCCTCAAAATGTTCCAAAACATTGAAATGTCCTTTTCTGGTTTTATCAGGTATGAAATAACATCATCTGCAACTACAACCAGATTTTCTTGACTACCTTACCAATTATATCCTCGAATTTCTGAGTCCCTTATTTTCTTTGCCAGTGGTTCAAAATATAATGCAAATAACAAAGGTGAAAGAGGAACCCCCCGCCCGGATTCTTTGTTCAAACAGAAAATATCAGAGAGGAACCCACTTTAAATTTCACCTCCAATTCCTCAAATATCCTCCTACTCAACCTTATAATTTTATCAAGAAATGCAAATGCTTCTATTGCCCTGCTCAGAAACTCCCAGAGTATTCTGTCAAATGCTCTTTACCAAGACCCACCAACAACAGTGGTATTTTCTTCCCTCTGGATCATCAGTGTTCTGTTAATGTTGTCAAATGCTTGCCTCCTCTCAATAAAGCCATGTTACACTTAAAAGTAACTGAAAAAACTTCACTTTATAGCATGCAAAAAAAAAAAACATACACTACAAAAATAGTGCTAGTCCACAAAACCACATTCATCCATATCTATCAGTATTGCATCACCATTGCCATTTTTTAGCCGTTATATAGACAAACACCATATAAGCATGGTTTAGTATTGAAATGGACCTGTATAAAGCTGGATCTAGTGTGTCTTTACCCTCTTTAGGTATTACTGCCACCACTGCTTTCATCCAGGATGTTGGTGCTTCATCTCCTCTTAAGATATTGTTAAAGAAAACCTTCCAGATCTTTATCATTTCCCCCCGCCTAGCTTCCAAACTTCCACAGAATACCATCTATTCCTAGTGACTTTCCTGTGGATTGGTTATACATCACCATTTTTATCTCATCTCCTCCTATCCTAACTGTTTAGAACATAATGCCAAGTAACCGTTCTTGAGGCTACAGAACCAACAAAAATGAGAGAACGCTTACTTTCTCTGTGTCTTGAGACGCCAACTCCTTGTGAACAGCAGTTCCAACCCAAAAATAGGATATAAAATGATAACGGATGAAGTCCACATAAAAACAGAAAGTTTTAATGAGCAGATATTCAAACAAATCCAATGGTTAAGCGCTTTCGCTTGCTCAATAGCAAGCTTCATCAAAACAATACAAACAGGACCCCACAACATTTAAATAAACTTTTTGGTGCCAAAAGCGCTAGATGAAACCACAGCACTTTTAAAGACATATTACATTATAAAAAGTTATTTGTTTTCTACATATAAAACATTTTTGTTGATTCTATCCTAACTGTTAGTAATTGAGCCTCATCTACCTCTAACCTTGGCATATTTAATTCTTCCATAAACATTTCCATTTGCACCTCTTCTTGATTTCCATATTTCTCTGCTTTATATAAACATTCATAAAATTTACAAAATATTTCTAGTACCTCAACATGATCTCTTGTTATCTTCCTTGTTATAGGCTCCATAAGCTTGGCAGCAGCCCTTTCTACTTAATGTTGCCCGAGTCATTGTGCTAAAAATGTTTGTGCTCTGGAGTTATCAAAAAACAGTTGCTTAATAGCAGTCTTTCTAATCTCATGCACATTATTGAGGTAATCCCTTATTTTCTGTTTAACATTCTGCAATTGCTCCCTTTGTTTTCTGAGATTCCCTGTATTCTACAATACTTTTAACATTTGTCATTCCCTCTAAATAATTTTTGTTACTTCTTAACCATATCGCTCTCTCTTTTCCACTCTATTTTAAACTCCACTTTAATTTTATCCCACTTCTTATCTATATTTTCAGAAGAAATTTCTATCTTCTCTAATAACTCCCAAATAATTTTCACCACCCATTCCTTAAATTCCTCTTTTTTCAATGAATATGTGGGAAAGTACCAGTTTCTCATTTTTATTTCATTACCCTGCATTTTTATTTTGATTATTATTGGCGGTGAACTGAAATATTTATTGGATACGTATCAAAACTTTTAATTAGATACACATGTTCCTGTTAAATGTAAATTCTATCTAGCCTGGCCCAGTTTTTGTATCTTGGGGAATAATATGTAAATTCACTCTGAACTCCTACTACTGAATTTACATCTTCCGTGCCAAATATTTTCATAAATTTCTTCTAAAATCTAACCTTCTTGGTTGTATGTGCCCTTCTGCCCCCAACACATCTTCATAGTTGCAAGTCAAATTCCAATCCCCACCTATAAGTAATATTCCCTGCTGAAGCTGATTATTTCTCCCAGACTTTCTTAAGCTCCAATATAGCAGTTTTAGGAGGAATATAAATGCATGCCAGTGCAATCCTCCTCCCTTGCTAGTAGCCCCTTAGTATTACAAGTCTACTATTATTTTCTTATCCTATTCTGTCTCTATTTGAGCTCCTCTTGCAATTAATATAAGTACTCTTATTTTCCTTAGGTATTCTGCTGAATAACCCTCCTGAAAACCTTTCTTTATCAAATTTGCATGTTCAGTACTTTCCAAATGTGTCTCCTGTAGCATAGCTATTTGCACTTTACATTTTTTAATATAGTTCAGTACTCTTTCTTTTTTGTATATATCTGTGAGACCATTTACAGATAATATAGAAAGCATCATTATGTTAAAGTTATTCCCACCATTTATGTGTAATAGCTTTTTTGTTAGCTATCTAATTCCAGCTTTTTTGTTACATGCATATACTAATGTTTAGCTGGTTGATCTTTTATACAGTTGTTCCATGTCATATCCATTTGAGCCTATGCCACATCTTACAAAATTTTTGTTTTATTAAAAGCCCTAAAACAAACAAAAAAAAAACAAATACACCCCTAAAACCTATTAACTTAATTCTAATACACAGAACTATATACATCTTCAAATACTGAAGTTCTACCCTCCTAATAAGAACAATTGCCCCAAACTGACAGCCACAATTACAGACTTGTGTTAACCTAAAAGGAAGGTTATCCATGCTAAGGCGCATGGTACACCTTGTGCTTCTAAGTGTTGTCTGGTTTGTCTTATCTTTATTGCTCTCCCAGATTAGGAAACATGTGAATGCTTTCAGAAAAAATATCTCATAGCCATTGAAAGAACTTATTCTGTTTTTATTGCTCTTTTTTAGATTGTTTCCATGGATAGATGAGAATCAGATACACAGTTGCTTCTATGAGCTTGTATTTATTTGGTAGAAAAAAAAGATTTATTATATTCAGTGTTCTTTTCTTAAAACTTGTTACTAGATCAAGCCAAGGTCCTTAATCCAGTCATTCCTCTATGCACACATGAGAAAAATTGCATCAGTTTTTCTTGTTTCATACTATTTTATTTGTTTATTCAATTATTTATTTGACATTTGTTAACTGGGTTACTCCAACTTAGTGGATGCCCTTTTTCAGCAGAGACCCAAGGAGAAAAGTACCAATAAAATGTTAATACAGTAATAATTAAACAGTTTAATATTAGAGATATAAAGTTTCATCCAATACAAAGTTAGAAAAAAATTATACCATGCTTAGTACAAATAAGTAAAGGCAGAGATATGTCTGCTTTTAGAAAAAGAATTATACCATACTTAGTACAAATAAATAAAAGCAGAGGTATGTCACACATAATCAAGACATAATCATTACAGGAGTAAGGCAAAACTTAGCCTAAGAAACAATAATACCATATAACTTAACAGTCAGCAAAAAACAGTGAAGTGAAATAAAATAGTAGATGTACAGTTGCATGGTGCCCTATTAGAGATAAAGTATAAAGTCAGATTAAAGGATTGCAGAGACAGAGAGGAGAATACAGTATAGATGAATGCCTGTGACAATTCAAACTTTAAGACAGACAAATTATCATATCTTACATAGCTATAGACTTATAATGAATATACTCTCCAGGACAGGAGAGATAGCAGTAGTTATTATGTACAGAAGAGATTGGAAGACAGTGTGGAGGTAGAAATTAAGTTGGATCAGTACAGAATCCAAGTCCATGAGTTTAGCAGATACTCTTTTAATGATTATTTGAAACACTTTGTGTTAGGAATTGATCGAATGTAGAGGGGCAGTTTGTTCCACGCAGAGTTAACTGAGTGATTATAAAGTAGTTTGCATGTGGATTTATTGAGTTTGTAGATTTGAAGGAGGTATTGGTCAGATCTGCAAAGTTCATGGTTAAGAACATAGGGAGTGATGAGAGTTGCAAGAGTAGGACAGGCTAGGGGTTAGTTAAGGATGGAGTGAGTCAGGTGTAGCTGAGGCAGAAAGAGTTGATGGTGAAATTCTAGCCAGTGGAGTTTTTTAGAGAAAGATGGTATGAGTAAATGGGTAGCTTGCTGGCAAATCTAGCTATTTTGTTATAAGTGACTTTAAGTTTAGTCAAAAGATTCTTTTGAAGTTAGTTTTGATTGGGACAACATATAGTAGGGTAGGAAGTAGACAGGCCTGAGCTAGAGAGAGTATAAATTCTTGTGTCACAATTTTTTTTGTTTCTATAGAGTAGGCCGAGTTTTTGGTGGGTCTTTTTGATGCAGTTATTGATGTGTAGGTCAAATTTAAGTTGATCATCAATGATAACCCCTAGTAGTTTAGTGTGAGATTCAACCTTGATAGTAGTGTTGTTTAGTGAAGAGACCATGAAGGTAGATTTGAGGTGTTGGAGAGATTTAGGGAGGAAGAGGAGGAGTTTTATTTTATTAGGGTTAAGTAGAAGTTGGTTGTGAGTAGTTTTTCAACAGACATGCAGAAATTCTTGGGTGAGGGCAAGTAGGTGAGGTAGATTGTCAGAGGTGGAAATTATAGTAGAGTCATCAGCATATTGTATTACTGAGGAGTGTGGACAGGATTGGTAGAAGTTGTTAGTAAAGATGTTGAATAAAAGGGGTCCAAGGATGGAGCCTTGGGGAACCCCAGTTTGAACAGTTAGGAATAGGGAAGTAGCAGAGAGCCATTTGACAACTTGTAGTCTATTTGAGAGGTAACTAGAGAACCAGCAGAGAGGAGAGTTGGAAAGATTAAGGCAAACACATTTGGTTAGAAGAAGGTTGTGAGAAACAGTGTCAAAGGCTTTAGAGAGGTCAAGGAATAGGCAGGAGACTAATTTGTTTCTGTCAAGAGATATAGAGATAGTATGTGTAAATGATATTAGTGCTGTGATGATGGCAAAACCATTTTGTGTAGGGGTGAGGAGATTTTCTTGAATAAGATATGAAATGAGCTGTTTATAAAAGCAATTTTCAAGAATCACTGAAAGGGGAGATAGAATAGCAATGTGCCTGAAGTCAGAGGGGTCAGTGGGGTTTCTTCCTTCTGACCAGCCCTTTCTTTTTTTTTATATTGGAACTGAACAAGGAGAAAGAGAGAAGGAGGGAAAAAACAGAGATACCAGTTTACTTTAGTATCCCCATAAAATAATTGAGAAAACTTTATAGCATGCAGATTATATCATGCATTATAAAAATATTACTGTTAAGAACAAAATTTTTGTTTTACTTACTTTCTGCTCCTCTTCCCCTCTTCTCAGTGTTCTTCCAAACATTAATGACATGAAGTAAGGTATATGCTTTAGAGCCCCCTACAAGTTTAACAAAGTGAAAAAAATCCAGTATTTCCAGGTTTTCTTGTTCTGTCATACTTCACAAATATAATTAATAATTTGTAATTCCACCTTTATTTGTCACTTTCCAAGCTGCTGGTTTTATTCCTATTTATCTCCCAAATCAAGTCTCTACTTCATTTTGAATGTATTCTTGATTCTTCTAGTCAACTTTTGTGTTTTTTTTTATGTCTTTCAAGCATTTTCCCTTGAAATATTTGGAAAGACTTCACTGGAACAGTCTCTATGTGGTCTTTGTTACCAGAATATCAAGAAACAGAATCTCCCTCTGTTTCACAACTCACTTTTTGTGGGACAAACCTTTGTATTTCCAGCTTAGCATGTTCTCCATCCAAAAAATATTTTGTCCCTCCAGGGAAGAATATTCTGAAGATAGATGGGTATAGTAGTTTGACTCTCATGCCTGCTTCTAGATATTTTCTGATTAGTGGAATGAATTTATTATTCTGCCTGGTGTACAGTGAGTAATCATTTTCCACAAACTCTACTGTCTCACATTAGTAGTTTGTCCTTCTACAACTGTTTTGTCAAAATCAACAACTTCTGCCGGTAAGATTGCATTTTTACTATTAAAGGTCTAGGTTGCTTTCTTATGGCCAGCTTTGTAGCCTACACACAATGTACCCTTTCAATTAACAACTCCTGCTGTGGAATACCAGTCCAGTTGCTTATTTGTGCTCAGTCTGTTCCTTCCAGCTTCTCTGGTACAATAGAAAATTTCAGGGTTTTTTTTATGTTTACTGTCCTCTAATTCTATTATTTTATGAAACATCTCTTCTTGAGCAGTTTCATATTCAGCCAGCCTTTTCTTCATTTTGACCTCTGATTTTTGCAGTTTTATCAATTTATCTGAATATCTGTTTAAAACTTCTTCCATTTTTCCAGTCTTTTGTTATTTGAGTTGTTATACTCCAACAGTGTTTTGTTTATTTTTATCAGCTCTGAGTACAATTGATTTATTTTTCCTCTACGTTACTGGAAGTCATGTATTGCACCAAAGCTGGAGTTTCCACTGCTTTTTGATGAACAGCTGCAGAATTCATCCTGATTAGTGTTTATTCCTCACCTTTTGTGATTGATTTTCTTTCAGGTTCTCTGAATTTCTATTTTGCTGACATCCAGGAGGTGCACTTACTAGCCAGTTACAGAAGTTTACCCAAAAATATGAGTGTACTGTCTCACTCTTCTGAGTTTCTGTTTTCACATTGGGAGAGCTGAAAATAAGCTTACTCAATGTATAGCCATCTTAGAAGTCCTCCTGTTTTCCCATTGTTGTTTGCAATATACATGGAGCGATTATCAATAAAAATAAATGAGAACATCCAAGAATATTATTGGAAGAAGAGGCAGGAAAAAATAAGATTACTTGTAGAAAGCATAATAATTTGTCTGACAAATCCAGAACAGGATGTATTTGTATTGTGGAATACTTTGAGACAGTTATAAAATTAATATAGATAAAACAAAAGCCATAGCTGCTTTATGTGCCCAATATGAATTAGTCCAACAATTTCCATATATCACTACCTCTTGAGGGATGAAAAAATTGTATAGCTTGGAGTAGTCTTAGGAAAGTCTCATCAGTAGTGGCAAATAAGATATAGGAGGAAAGAAAACATGGGATAATCCATAAGGCAAGAGAAAGGAAGTTCAAGATTATGGATCTGGACCATAAGATAAAGTCAGTGAAAATGCTTTTGGTCCTCTTGATTCTGTATGTTATTCAAGCATATTCCTGTCAATTGGATGTTAACATTTGGCAAGAAATAAATGAACTGAAGAACTTTATTTGGAAAAGAAAGAGGTCTGCAGTAAGTGGGATAAGATGATGGTTGCTTCTGAGCAAAGGAGCATGGGATTGCCTGATTGAAAGTGGTGCTTTAAGGCTATTATACATATTACATGTACATGCTTTACCAACGATCATATAACAGTGACTATGTAATTATCTTTTCCTTTCACAAGACTACCACCCCAAAACTCAGAAAGATAACTTTGCTATGTATATCTCTGATAAAAATAAAAGAAATAAACAGAAAAATGTGTTTCAGCTTGTTTCTCATAAACACATCCAATATGTCTCCTTTACAATGTTGTATCAATGTTAATTTAACTGACAATTTAATTTCCATCTGCTTTTGCCTACAGGCTTGCTTGCCACCTCCCAGTACTGTTTGTTTGCCCACTGACAACTGTAACAGCTACACTTAATGTCAATGTCTTTTCTCACAGACATCCTTATCTCCTACCCCCTGCCTTTTTACCCCCAATCTGACATATTACTGTGAGCAAAGCAAAAGAAATAACAACAGTAAGGTATTTCAGTTTGCTTTTTTCATGCAATGTCCCTACCCTGATTAGTATAATTTAAAAAATGAATAGTTCATTTCTGTGCTCAGTGCATTACTACTGCTACTTGGAGAAGTATCTAAATGATATTTTTTTATTATTTAGAAGATACCTGAAAAAAAGACATTCCTGAAGATGACAACATATGCTTCCATTATCAAATGAATAGAGATCACCTAGTAGGCACTAAGACAAGCAACTGCTTTCAAGAGCTTACTTCACATAGTAGCAGGATATATCCTGGTTAGCCATGACCTATTGCTGGATTGGGAGGGAGATTGAAAAAATATGCTAATAAGTAGCATGATGTCTCTTTTCTTGGTGATACTCTTCATTTTTAATGCTTTAGTTTAACTATTTCATTCATATGATTAATATGCAAATAAAATGACTATGCCTGAAGTGTACTTATGGATGAGAAGTTTTTTTTTTCTTTAAAGTCATACTTTTATGGTTTTAAAATAAAAACAGTAAAACTAAGTTAACTCAACATTTATAGTTCTGGCCTTATATGCATTAATGGAGATGACTTGGCACCCAAAGCTAAAAGTTTAGTGAGTCCTGGATTTACTCTTAATGACATGACCTAACCCTGATAGTTTCACTTTTGTGAGTATATTTGCCGGCATAGTAAATATGAGAGTCCTTGCACTTGAATAAAATTATCTGTCACTATATATTTTCTTATTTAAACAACAAAATTAAATATATTGTTTAAATAAAGAAACGATATACTTTCTTGTCGGTAGTGTATGGTTGCAAAGTTTTTCTTAGTCTTTGTGTGTTTCTGTATGGAAGGTATCTGGTCATAATATACATCTGCTCTACTTGTATACAGTTGTTACACAACAGTGTTTTTTTAAACAGATATGATGATGTATAGCTCGTGTTTTAGCTAACCTCATTCTGGGGTTTTCTTATTGTTGAGCTCACCTTGACTATCATAACAGCAGCAAATTCAGTGTACATAGAAAGAGAATGGAAAAGTTCTATACTATTGGCTCTGAGCCTGCATCACAGTTCTTCGACATAGGTAGTAGCATTTTTATTAAAATTGCCAAATAACTATTTCAATCTGATGATTTACAGACCTGCCCCTCTACCATTGTATTATTTTCTTTTAACCCATTTATAGTACCAGCCATTTCATAATTTGTTAATTTGATTATTGCTTATGTTAAATCTAGTAGCTTTTACCAGTATACTGTCAAATATGGGGCAGGATGATAAGCCATTTATGACTTTATTAACACCACATTGGTTGATTTACTTACTGCACATCAGGTCTCTGCATGTGTTTGTGTGCTCAGGTACAAAAGTCATTGGTACATCTTATCTCTGTAACAATACCCAGACTGGATACACAAACAAGTCCAAAAATGGCAAGAACACACATATTTACTGTCTAGATGATAGTGGAATTGAACAGAGAATTTGGTCAGTGGATGACAGCAAAGGTGAGTAAACAATTTATCATGAAATGAGAATGGAAGTGGGTAGAGAGCTTAGTCAGTCACTGAATGTGCTGTAGAGAGTTTGGTGTCAGGGTATATATATATATATATATATATATATATATATATATATATATATATATATATATATATATATATATATATATATATATATAGTATGTGCATATGTAGGGGGGGTGCTAAACTGACAGCTGGCCATGGCATGGATGGGATGTTGCTTCAGCTATTGTGTTGAGTTTTAAACTGATTTGCCATTTTTTTCCAGAAGCATGATCCAATTTAGGGGAGATTATTTGAAACATAAAAAAAAAAATAGTGAAGGAGGAATTCAGCCTTTCACATGGAGTTCTTATCCACAGCTATCTGCCTAGAAAAAAAAGTGTTTTTCCTTCATTGGAGCAAATGGTTTACCAATAGGGTGGTAATCATATCATGTGAAAGTAAGATTCTTGTTGATCTAAACATAAAACATGTCAGATAGATGTGATGCCCGTGCCCTGGCCCAGCAATCAAGGATCCTTAATCCTCACCACTAACACCAGTGAGGGGCGTCTCATATAGGAGGAAAGGCTCACAAATACACACAGTAAAGTGCAATTTCCCTAAAGAGTACACAGAGATCACAGTCAGTCCGGGGCTGGTCGCTCCCTTGCTCTCCAGGCCCCCAATAAGACTCCCCACTGGCACAACTATAGGGTCCAGATCTCAGCTTAGTGGGCAAGCTAAAACCTCCAGCACCCTCTCTGTCTAACTAGTGCTTCGTGTCCCTGTCCAGGTAGCTGACACACACACACACACTTTGAGAAACGTTTATACAACCAAACAGACACTCCTGGGGAAGGCTGGCACAGGTTCTCCAGCTGTGCCCCCTTTTCCCAGACTATACTGTAGTACCAGCTGCCACCACCCACTAATATTTATCAGCTACTCAAAGGCCATTAAAAGGGTGTCCAATTATTACTGTGCAATATTATTATCCAATTGGTAGTATAGCCCATGGCTAAAGCTATTGGAATGGCTTTGTACAATTTTACCAAAGGCATGCAAGTACTCTAAAGAGCTTAAATCTCTACAAAAACAGCCACAGGTGAAAGGGTTTAAAATATTTAATAACAAATAGTCAAAACACAAGACAATACTTTTTACTACACAATGCTAGTCAAGAGTTCAGAGATCACAGAGAAATACATAAAATAATTCAGTAGTACAGTTCTGACATCACAGAAAAACACTTAGTCTAATCTTTCTAGTTTCTAGCTATTTCTAAGAGAAAACACAAGTCTAAGACAAACTTACATATAGAGCAAGACAGTGCTGATGAGTTGGATGATCAAGACAAAAATGCTTAATGCTCTCTGATTCTCTCTGTTTACATTGATATTACATTCCTGATTCACATTACATCATTCTTCACACTTTCCTGGGGTTCCCAGGCTAACAGGCTATATCCTTTACACTAGGTCAGGAAGCAAAGCCATTAAGGGCATTTATGCATGCACATTCTGGCCATTAACTCTGGCCTTAAAACAATAGCAAGAATTCCTTCATCTAGACCGGCCAGAGCCGTGTTTACATCAAAGGATCACAACATGCTTTACTTGGTCAGTAGAGTGCACTGTTGTTACATTTTTTCAAGTTCCACATGTAACTATTTTTACCATTTAAGACAACAAGCCTGTGGTTTACATTAATATTTACAGATGACAGAATTATCTCCAAAATTCTATCTGGCTAGGCTGGCAGCCTTCATCTATCTTCACAACAGAAATAAAAGCAGTTTGAGTGCACCCTGACTATGAGTCAGCCCTTCATAAGGATAAAGCACATCTATTTTTTACTCAAATAATTTCTCATAGTAAAAACAAGCCATTAGTGGTATTACATCACTGAATTCATTATAGTTATTTAGATCAGATATGGAGTAATTAAGGGAAAGCATACTGGGAGATGTTTCTAAGGGAGACTTTTTATGATGGTTAAAGCATGCTGAAGCACTGCTTATTCCCTCAAGTGCAATACATTCTTATTTCTAAAGCAAATATCTTATGCCGTCATAAATATGTTTAAATGTCTGTTCCCATAACAGGAAATTAAACAATGCATTGATACTATGATCACTATGGTTTCTCCACAGAAACAAAAAATATACATTCTTTTTTTTTCCAGGTGGCTATTTTTTGCTACTTAATTTTGCACACACATTCTGTTTATATCATTCTAAATTATATTCCCCTTTTAAGGATGCATCATCTCCAATGATTATTTCATGTTTCCTGGACTAATGTTGGGCAGTTTATCTATCCCTCTCTCCTATGAAGAAGAGTGTTTCTGTGAAGTCTCTATGACTATGAAGTCTCCTTCTCTTAACTTTTAGGTCAGTGCTTCTAAATCACAACAATAAAAAGCTTCTGGATCACCCCATAACTTTATCTGAGGAGCAAACTCAAACATTGCTTGATATAGTTGTTCTCTAATTTTTTGTTTTAATGTGTACATTATCATCTCTTCAGATACAATTGATATGCAAGCTGTACAGTATAAACCTGAATATGCAGATAACAAATCTGTTTAACTGCTATTCCTCTTCACCTTGTTTTAGAGTCTTTTTCTGGTAGGTGTACTTGCAATAGATACACATGCTACACTTCAAAACATCCTTTTGTTTCTTAGATAGCCCTCTAACTTCATTTGTTGTTTCTCTGTGCTCTTCAGTAATTGGTTAAAGGGCTGTGTTTCTCAGCATGTCACCTAAGTTCCTCACTTCAAAAAATGTAAAGTTTTTGTTATCACTGGTAACATTTCACATGAAAGAATGCTACGTTCTAGAACAGTCTACTATCAGCCTGAAACCTGTCAAGATAGTGAAGTAAAGCAAGCACATAGTAAAAATAATTAATATGCTTCAAATGAGGAGTTGTATGCAGCTTTGGCTTCTTATACCTTTCTTCCTAATATAAAACCATTTTGCATCTTTGCAAAGTGCACAGTTACCCATTCCCCCAAATCCCACCTATGCAGTATGGCAGTCAGGACACTGCTGAGATTGTGAACTGAACTAGTAGTGAGTGCATGGTTCATTTCACTCTGAAACATACTGAGCATGTGCAGGCTGGCATAGAAATGTGTTTATTGTGCTGCTGTTGGACTTTATTTCATCCTCATAGCACGTCTTACTATAGTCAACAGTATGGGAGCACAGCCTGGATGTTCTACTGATAACTTGCAGTTTTTTACTAGTTGGTGATAACCCTCTTTTGAATTTATTTAATTATTACAATGAAATGAGAAACAGTGAGAATATTTCTGACAATGTGAAAAGTGAACTTATGAAGATGGTTCATACATTGGAGTCTAAAGTACAATTTTTAAAAAAAACTCCAATGGCAGCTGCTAAGTTTTTCAGCTTATTTAAAAATGGGGGATAACTCCAAGAGGTTTGAGGGTAACCAAGACGCCTACATACGGAAATAAATATCCTAAACTGTTAAAGAGCTGGCAGCAATTGAATTTGAAACTTAGCAGTGATTATACGAAATTAATGAATTAGTTATTTCTTAAAATAGAGACTGAACTCACGGCTGAAACTGAATCTTTAGAAGGCTGCTTAGTAAATTCCAGTGAATTTCCTTGTATTTCAGATGAGTTTAATGCAATGTTGGAAAGGCTTAAGCTATTTGAAAATAAATTAATTTGAAAATAAATTAATATTAACTAAGAAACACAAATTAAATCAGGATGTGAACAATTTTAAAAACAGTAATGTGTTCTATTAGCTGAAGGATGAGCGACATCATACGTATATACTCACAGCTACTGTGAACTCAACAACTCAGGCTACTAGTACTGCAACAGACAGTAGATCTTGTACTAGTGGAACTGCACAAAATGGTAATAATGCTCTTACTAAGGACAGTGAATCAGTAACTGACCTTGATAACTTTGCAATTGCAACCCCTACTAGGGAGAATGCTGCTGCAACTGCTGAGATCAATGAAGGGGCTCAAGTTAACATACATACATAAAGAAGAATGAACCGTATCTACAGGAGATGAAGAAAATAGTCAAAGGCAACTGGAGGGTGATTTTTTTTAGATCACCATGTATCCAATTCCACTTACCTATTCAAATCAGACAGCAATCACATGGACGGAGTCATACAAGAGGTATGAATCATGGAAGGAATGTCCCAATTCACATAGGATTAACTGCACCAACACAGATGGGACCAATAACCTTCACACAGGTAGGACCAACGACAAGAATCAGAACTGTAAAGTGATAACTTATGTAAGTACCACTGTAGTTAATTTGTCAAAATATTCATTTAGTAATGCAGAGCTCTCATTCCGGATGACTTTTATCCGATCTACAGAGGGTAACTATAATGACTCTGACTGAGTTGAGACTTTTTGTATGGAACCTAGATCTGAAGCTATTGTACAAGAATGAAACATATACCAGCCAACAGAAAGAGCCAGTGCATTCATTCCCATTAATATACCAACAGTTAAGGCATTCTATAACATGTGAACAGATATCTATAATGTATATTTTGAATCTAAAAAGAAAAAAAAATGTTTAATTTAGATCAAGATGAAAGAAAAGCTCTATTTAATTTGGCTATGATAGAGAATATAGTAATAAAGCAAGCTGATAAAGGTGTAAAAACTGTAATAATGGACACTGATAAATACATTCAGTGGATGTATATGATTCTGCAAGACTCTACTACCTTTAAGAAAGTAGATAAGGCCTATACTAATAGAATAGTATGTAGTTAAATCTTTTTAATATTATTTAATGGTAGATAGCTGCCTCCTACTAAACGCCAAAAAAACTAAACTGCTATTTACTCCAACACTAAAGTCCCCCCCTATCAGTCTTACTGTCAAATCTAGTAATGGTACTTTAATCACACCTGACCTGACCACGGAACTTTTAGGTGTAACAATTGATCATAATCTTAACTTTGACACACACCTTGACACTACCATTAAAATTGTTAATAGAAAATTTGGCTCACTATATAGGATTAAATCCTTCCTTACCCCTGAAGCCAGAACCACCATAGCCCATACCCACCTGAACTCTACCCTCCTCTACGCTTCATCCATTTATACTAATCTCTCAAAATCTAACCTAAGCAAACTAGCAACTTCCTACGACAACATTTCCAGATTTGCCACAGGTCGTCCATATAGAATCCATCACTGCATAAATCTTAAACAGCTAGGATGGCTAGAATTCAAAAAACAGCTACTATTCCAACAACTCACTATTACCCATAAGATACTCTTTCATACCAATAATACTCCTATTCTTAGCAGCCTAATCTCTCCTTATAGAAATCTTACTATCCTGCGCTCAGCAAATAAACTACAAGTAACCATCCAAAAATCCCATAATAAAGTAGGAGACTCCCTCTTATCTAATTCCATCAGAAAGATGTGGAATAGGCTCCCCAGTAACCTTCAATTGCTCTCATCACTACCACGTTTCAAGCACCAACTAAAATTGCTCCTCAAAGCACAATGGCTCTGCCCATGTACTAACCCTGACTAACACTAACCATATTTTTTACTATTTCCCTTCCCTTCTCCCACATTCCTATCAGGATGATAAAACCTTCACCTATTTAACATAGTACTCCTTCTTACTTATCTCCCCTTGGTTCATTACTGAAACCTATTCCAGCTCCTGCCACTCCCAGTATCTACTTGTATGTATCCTAACTATGTCTTTTCTGAACAGGTATAATAAGGAATCTTCCATCTCCTCCATACTTTTTTGCAAATCATATATTGACCTATACACCTCCGTTGAGCTTCTAAAACTATTATATGCCCTAACCTTCATACAACTTTTTCTTCTCTTAATACTACGTTCTACTATGTTAGCCTACTGTAAATATTGCATTGTTATCTTAAATGTTATGTACCTTTACTGCTTTGATGTTAGTTTTTTTTTTTTTTTTACTATGATAGCCCATAGCATTAATGTATTAGCATAATTTATATATTTTAGTTTAAGCCGTCTTATTGCCCTTTTTTCTGTACATTTAGTTTAAAGTTTGGAGCTTTTCTCCCAGGGCCTCTACTGAAAATGGACATGTATCCAGTTAGACTAACCCGGTCAACAAATGTAAAATAAAATAAATAAATAACTCGCCTAAGTTGTACAAGTATTTGTATACTGAAAATCCTGTTTTACCTATAATCTACAGGCTGCGTAAAATTCATAAAAATAAGAATTTATCACCAATAGAGCCCTATTGTCTCAGGCAGCCAATGGATTACTACAGCAATATCTAAATATTTGGAATCCAATTATGTAGTTTATTACATTATAGTAAGAGCTATATAAAAGATATAAATCATTTTTGAGTGATTCATATCATTGGTCTCATTAGAAACCTCTGACATTGTGACATTAAGTCCCTATTCACAGTAATTCCTAATGATTTTAGTATTCAATCCTTAAGAGAATTTTGATGTATATATAGTGATTTTTCATCTCCAAAGACAGAAATGTTATACTGTATATTGGAAGTTGTTTTGAACAGTAATATCTTTCTGTTTAATGATGAGTATTTTCATCAATTACTGGATGTAGCAATGAGAACTTCTGTTGTGAACACATATGCTAACTTAGTCCTCCTTAAATGGGAAGATCCTAATATATTTAACAGTAGTTCAATGAATACATATAATACTGGAAATATGATTTTCTATAAAGGTTTTGTAGATGGTATATTTTTAATATGGAATAATGACATTGAATCACTAAAAAGGTTTGTTGATGATGTTGATGAACTACAGAGAACAGTTAACTTTCTTATATTTGACCTTAATTATTCTTATGAAAAGATAAACTTTTTGGATATTAGCATAATGTTTATGAATGGAAAATCTGATACCATGATATATAGGAATTATCTCCAGACTACAAGATATGTACATGCAAATACTATGCATCCAAGGCATGTCTATAAAAGTATAGTTAGAAGCCAATTTCTGTGAGCTAGTAGACTGAACACAGTAAGTATAATTTTGTAGATGAGATGGAGAATATGGCTAAAAAATTCTATACCAGAGGTTATGATACTGAGTTGGTTAAGAATAATATGAAATGCGTGGCCTCTGAACATGATGGATTGCATAAACCTTATTTTTCGGAAGAAGGTAATTCTTCTAGAACTAACCCACTCATATAGAAATTAGTCTACTCTATAGGTTATGTCACTAAGTAAAAGAAACACACTACCTTAATTAGAAAGGTGATACAAAAAATTTAACTATTTTGAATTCAGATCCAGAAATTAAGGTTAGTTGGAGAAGTACCACATTTTTGTTTACAAAAAAAGAAAGAAACTTAAAACAATTACTTTGTTATAAAGATCTATCATTTGGCAAGCCATGTAACATTATAACAACAGAAAAGGTGCAGTCCCATGCTACAATTGTGTGTATTGTAATTATATATAAATTTGGAAAAAGAATTTACACATCCCATTGCCAAACAGCAATTTATATTTAAAGTTTTTCCACTTGTTCTACAGAAAATGTGATTTGCTTTGCTAATTGTACGAAACATGATAGCTTCTTTATATTGCTAAAAAAATGTAATTTTAAATAAAGCATAGGCTCCCACTAATCTGGCATTTATAGATGCATAGAAACAAATGCATTAAGTAAACATATTATTCAAAGGGGTACAGAGCACACTTAAATTTGGGAACTTCAGAAGGTTATTATGGATAAGCTTGGGAGTGATTTATTGAATAAAACAGTTAGCTGAATACAAGTGGATTAACTATTTGAGAGCTGACTTCCCACCTGGTTTGAATTTTATGAATAGCATTAAACTTGCTTTGAAATTTAAGCAAGGTCACCTATAATTTCATGTGTTTATAATTTTATATTTATTCTTATTAGAGAGAGTGTGTGTGTATGTATATATATATATATATATATATATATATATATATGTATATATATATACACACACATATATATATATATATATATATATATATATATATATATATATATATATATGTGTATATATATATATATATATATATATATATATATATATATATATATATATATGTGTATATATATATGTATATGTATATATATATATGGATATAGATATATATGTATATATATATATATATATATATATATATATATATATATATATATATATATATATATATTTTTTTATGGTTACTTATGAAAACATCTACTCTTCATAACATCTAAACTCAAAACATCAAGACCATAACATCTAAACTTCAAAACATCTAAAACTCATAACATCGAATCTCAAAACATTGAAAACTACAAAGCAACTATAAATAACATCCCACACACTGCTTGCTATGTTTATGCAGGGGGGCAAGCCCCCCTGTACCCCCCTCGTAAATTAACTATACCAACTCCAAGGTTGCACTACAGTGGGGTTAGGAAATTAACTTTTTCCCCCACTGTAGTGCGACCTTGGAGTTGGTATATTTAATTTATGGGGTGGGGGTGTAGCCCCCACATGGGGGATGCAGGGGGGCATGCCCCCTGCATAAACCTAGTAAAAATTCTGTGGGATGTATTAATAGGTAACTATATATATATATATATATATATATATATATATATATATATATATATATATATATATTTTTTTTTTTTTTTTTTTTTTGAGATTTTACGATATTTTACCCTTTTTACACATACATCTATTTTAATGTAATATTTATTGTAGCAGTATTATGCTACAGGTATTGAAACTAATCCATCCTCAACCCCTTATTTCCTATTTTGCACATGGGGTCGGGGTGTCACTTCAACAGTGACAATCATCTGGAACCAAGGTTTACACCACCTAGTGGCTAGCCCTGCTGTGGTAGTTCATCCTTACTACTCATTCACATACACACTTGCACCAATGGCCAATTTAGAGTGTCCATTTCACCTACCGCATGTCTTTGGAATGTGGGAGGAAACCGGAGCACCCAGAGGAAACACATGCGACCAAAAGGAGGACATGCAGACTCCGTACAGAAGGCACGGCAGCCGAGAATTGAACAGAAGAACCTCTTGCTGTGAGGTAACAACACTGACCTCTGCACCACCACTGCTACCCCACTGAAACTAATGTGCAGTTTAATTGCTTTGATGATTTAGTTGTCATGTGATATGCATTCTTTTTTTGTGATTGTCTGACTCTTTTGACAAAATTCTGTATGAAGAAATTACATGGTTCTTTATTTTAAGCATTAAGAAAGAGTCTTTTAACTTGAAAGCTTTGCATGCTACTAAACCTATTAAACCTACATTCTATACAGACGGTTGGATTCAGAGCTTTTTTGTCGCTGTGAATAAATACTGTGGTCAAAATGTGGTATACAAGATCGACAACATTTATTAATGTAGGTGAACACCTTTAACAACTTCATCCACTATTATTCAGTACATTTATCAGTTCTGTTTTAAAATTATTATTGTAGTACCACAAAAAAGTGTGCAATATTGTACCCCAGTCTTTTAAGTCCAAGCTTGTTTGAAAGGGATTAATTTGACTAAAGAATGTTTTAGCATTCATTTTTTAAATTGTTTTCCTTTGAATAGAGCCTTACTAATTAAACGGTACAAACAACTTTGCCATTAACATTAATGTTCTGATAAAAGTTTTTTTCATACATTGTAATGCCTTGTACCCAGTTCATTTTCTCATAACATATTTTACTTACTTAAAAAACTGTAAATACAACAGTTATAGGAAACATATCCTAAAATTAAACAAAAATCAAATCAGTTATTCAGAATTGTATTTCTAATCAATGTTATTAAGAAGGGAATCATTCATTTGATCAAAGGCTCCAAATATTGAATTTCCAAACATCAAACGTATAAAACAATGAACAGGCTTTTTTTGCCAGATTTCAATGTTTGGGGGAAGGGGAGTTAGTAGTTTGCTCTTTCCTCAAGGGTATGTGCTCTTGAAGCTGGTATCTAAAATTTCCAGGGGATGGGAAGGGGCACAGGAGACTTTTTTTGATGTATAAAGGATCGATGTTGCTGTGTTTTGATCCTGTAAATCTTTAACGTCTTGAATGTATTCTATTAAGAAATGCCATTGAGAGGTGAATTGCTTGTCTATCTTGCTTGCTACTTGGTGGTATTAGCCTTCTGTTCTGGTGACATATTTATAAATTCATAGAGCTATACGGCATAAGTGGGCCAAGGATATAATCAGCTTGCCAAAATCCACCCTCATGGGACACGTCCTGCATCCAGGAGGCAAAATCAGTTTAGGCCTGGGATGAACTTACAGGTAACCATTCACTGGTTAATGTTTGCCTTAAAAGAAGCAAGGGTAACCCACTGTTTTATATGTAATGGAAGAATATTCCAGACATCAAGGAAGCTCTGAGTTATAAATCTGTCGCTACACAATGTCTTGTTTATTTACTGATGGATATTCAAGTCAGTTTGAATATTTGTGGAGCTTTTTCTCTTGTTAAGGTCTTGGACACAAAGGAGGAGTGGATCCTTAACAGCAGAGACTGCCAAACATGAATCACAGAGCAGGTATCTGTAAGATACAGAGTATAAAGTTGGAATTTACTGCTTGGTAGCTGAGGTTTGATCTTTTTAACTGGATAATGTGTTTGTATAGATGTATACTAAGCAAGGCTTTATATTCTATAATTGGTGTGATCACAGCAGAGTATAAAGGAAAACATTAGTCCTCAATGAAATACCATTAGTTATTAATTGGGCAAAACAAAAGGCTTTCCTGACTAAAGTTGCTGTGTGGTCATCAAAGGATAGGAAGTTGTCTATGAAGGTGCCAATATCCCTTTCGAAATTATCAGTCTGGACTGGGGTATTGTCAATACTGTAAGTTACTGTTGAGATGTGTTTACCAAAGGTGACAATATTATACGTCTTTTTATTTAATTTAAGCTAATTTCTAATACACCATTGATTTGTTTAACCCTTGCTTTAGTAACATCTTGTCATAGGATGAGTGAATGCCAGCACCCATCTTGCAGTCATCAGCAAATTTAGTTAGCCATATCTCTGGTTTAGTGGCATGGAGACTTAAGTAGTAGATGACAAACAGAAGGCATCTCAGTACTATGGAGTGCCACTAGTCACCTTCTGATTTTCTGAGGTAGCACCTGCTACTTTATTTACTTCTGTCAGCCAGTTTGCTGTTTATCTGGCAACACAAAGGTCTGCGTTTATGCCTTTAATCTTATTACAATTCCAGTATGGAGAACAGCATCATCGACTTTGGCAAGGTTCAGGTGTGAAATGCGTGATCCCTGTCTACAGCTTCAGTGACTTTTTTGAAGTTTACTAATTAAATCAGTGTGATATCCCTTTGATAAACCCATGTTGATGTGGAACTGGAGCAATAATATCTCAGAACTTATGAAATCTGATATATGTTCTATGACTTTACAAATTAAGCTTGTAAGGCTGATGGGTCTATAGTTTTCCAGGATGTGTGATGGGTCTCCTTTATAGAGTGACTTAATGATAGCCATTTCCTACACTCCAGGAACATATTCTGTAGCTGTGCTTAAGTTGAACAGTTTTAGGAAGGGTCCAAGATGGTGAGTTTGGGACTATTGATCAAGCAACCAGGTACCGTGCCGGAGCTCACAAAGGTGGTATTTTTAGCTTTTATCAGCAAGGAATTGTTGCATAATAATTTGGGGGAGGAAGAAACTGGCAAATTTTTTAAACTTGATTAACCATTTCTGGTGTGAGGATGGCATTACATTTCTCTGATTGTATGTTAGTAATTCCTTTAAGGTCAAAGTAAATAATATTATAGATTAATTCAGAGCATTGTTGAATGTTATTACTTAATCACCTTGTGACGCCCGTGCACTGACCCAACAATCAAGGAGCCTCAATCCTCACCACTAACACCAGTGAGGGGCATCCATATAGGGAAAGGATAATAAATACACACACAGTAAAGTACAATTTCCGTTAAGAGCACACAGCGATCATAGTCAGTTTGGGGATGGTTTCTCCCTTTCTCTCCAGGTCCCCAATAAGACTCCCCACTAGCACAGCTATAGGGTCCAGATCTCAGCCTAGTGGGCAAGTTAAAACCTCCAGCACCCTCTCTGTCCAACCAGTGCTTCATGCCCCTGCCCAAGTGGCTGACACATACACCTTGAGATAAGAGTTTAAACAACCACACAGACACTCCTTGGGAAGGCTGGCACAGGTTCTCCAGCTGTGCCCCTTTTACCCAGTCTATACGGTAGAAATCACTGCCATCACCCAGCTAATATTTATCAGCTACTCAAAGGCCCTTAAAAGGGTGTCCAATTATTACTGTGCAATACTATTATTCAAATGGTGTGACTGAATAGTCAAGACTTATTAGAGTGACTTGGTACAGTATCACTATATACATGCAATGTACTCCAGAGCTTAAATTAACTCTACATAAAACAGTCACAGTTGAAAGGTTTAAAAATATTTAATAATAAATAAAAACACAGGACAATACTTCTTACTACACAGTTCTAGTCAACAGTTCAGAGATCACTGAAAAAATACTTAAAATAATACTGTAGAAAAGTTCTGGCATCACAGAAAAACACTTAGTCTAATCTTCCTAATTCCTAGCTATTTCTAAGAGAAAATACAGTTCTAAAATCCTACTTGCATCTAGAAACAGGCAGTGCTGAGTTGGATGTTCTCAAGACAAAATGCTCTGAGGTCTCTGAGTCTCTCTCTTTAAACTGATAACACAGAGCTGCTTCACATGACATCATTCTTCACACTTCTCCGGTGTTCCAAGCTAACAGAAACTATATTTACATTCTTTACACCTGGTCAGAAACCAGAGCTATAAAGGACATTTATACATGCATATTCTATCATTAACTCTGGTCATAAATCAATATGCAGGATGCCTTCCTCTAGACATATTGGTTCTGAATTTTGACATCAAAGAGAGTCATAAAATGCTTGACTTAGCTTTCTTACAGCAGAGTGCACTATTGTTACATTTTTGCAGTTCAATATCCATTGTAGTCTTTTCACATTTAAGAGAGCAAGCCTGTGATTAATATTTACAACTGACAGAATTATCTACAAAATTCTATCTGGCTAGTTTGGCAGCCTTCACTTATCTTTACGCAACCCCCCCCCCCCCGGAGAACACAAGCTAGTTTTTCAAGTGGCCTATGAGAAACGTTGCTTGAGAGGGTTAGGTCTATCTGAGTATACCTTACCCCATTCCCTGTCTTGAGAGCCCATCTGCATTGGCATTGCTAATCCCACAGTGGTGCTGCACTGACATATATGTTTGCAACGCTAGGCTCCATCTTAGCAACTTGGCATTTTGCTGGCTGGCTTTGTTTAACCATGTTAAGGGATTGTGATCTGTCACTACAGGAAGTTTCTTCCATACAGATAAGGCTGAAGTTTCTGCAGTGCCCACACAATGGCTAGACATTAATTTTCTACAGCTGCATAGCATTCCTCCCTGGGTTGGAGCCTATGACTGAGGTAAACCACTGGGTGCTCTTCTCCCTCTGAAGAAATCTGGCTAAGTACAGCACCCTCCCCCATGGTTTTAAGCATCCACCTGCACAACAAATTATTTGCTGTAATCTGGACTGGCTAAACACAGGGGGTCCTCCCACAGCTTCTTTAAGCTTCTGGAATGCCTGCTCAAATTCTGTGGTCCACACTTACCTTATCTGGCCTGTTCTTCCTTGTCAGGTCTGTGAGGGGAGCAGCTATGGTGCTATAACTGGGGACAAACCTTCTGTAGTACCCTGCTGTCCCTAAGAATGCCCTCACCTGTTTTTGGTAACAGGTGCAGGCCATGCCTGAATGGCTTCTACTTTGGCAGGTTCTGGCCTGATCTTACCACTCCCCAGTCTATGTCCCAGGTAGGAGATCTCTGCCATACCCACCTGACATTTGCTCAGCTTAATGGTCAACCTTGTCCTCTGTAGTCTGCTCAGACCCTCCCTGACATGCTGAAGGTGCTCTTGCCTGGAATGCCTGTAGATGGGAATATCATCTAGGTAAGCAAGGGCACCCCCCCCCCCTGCTCTTGCTAGGATATGATCTACCAGCCTCTGGAAAGTTGCTGGGGAATTTTTCATCCCAAAGGGCATCTTTGTGAACTCATAAAAGCCAAAAGGAGTCACAAAGGCTACTTCTCTTTAGCACTGAAAGTCAAGGGCACCTGCCTGTAACCCTTGGTAAGATCAATGGTTATAAGATACCTAGCCCCACTCAGCTGCTCTCGGGCCTCATCTGTCCTAGGCATAGGGTAAGCATCTGACTCTGTGTGACTGTTTAATTTCCTGTAGTCCACACAAAACCTGGTGCTGACATCTTTATTTGGCACCACCACCACTGGGGTGCCCCAGGGACTGTTGGACTCTTGAATCACCCCTAGTTCCAATATTTCCTGTATCTCCTCCCTCAGAGTCTGTTTGACTTTCTCAGGCACCCTATAAGAGGCCTGCTTCATTGGCCTTTGGGGTCCTGTATCCACCTGGTGCTGCACCAGGTGGGTGCACCCTGGTTTCCAAGTGAACATGTCCCCATAGTCCTGTAACACTGCTCGGATTTCTCCAATCTGGGTAGGAGAGAGCTGCTGGGACATTACTACCCCTTCCACTGAGATGTCAGTCCAAGCCTCACTGAGATTCCTCCTGCAATACACAGCTAATGCTCAGCACAACGGTCTCCCTATCATGGTAAGGTTTCATCATGTTAACATGGTATAATTTGTGCCCCTGCCGCCTGCCTCACAGTTCCACCATGTAGTTAACATTACTTACCTTTCATACCACCTTGTAGGGTCCCTCCCAAGCTGCTTGCAGTTTGTTGTGTCTGACAGGAATGAGAACCATTACCTGCTGCCCCACAGCATACTTTCTAGCTCGAGCATTCCTGTCATAACACACCTTTTTCTGTTGTTGAGCTTCTCCTAGGTTCTCCTGGACCAAACCCATGAGTTCCCTGAGCCTTGTTCATAGGTTCATAGGTTAGTACCAAGCTAACTGCCCTTGCAAGCCATTTTAAGCCTAACCAATTATCCCTTGTGAGACTCAAACCCTGCACCTTGTGTTTGTAAGGCAGACACCTTAACCATTAGGCCACCCTCCCAACCCCTCCTGAGGTTTAGGACATATGCCACAACAGACTCCTTGTGAGGTTCACACTCACCTTCCCACTCATCTCAAATTAAATCTAGAGGTCCCCTCTCCCTATGCCCATACAACAACTCAAAGGGTGAAAAACCTGTGGATTCCTGGGGAACCTCTCTGTAAGCAAACAACAGATGGGGCAAATATGTGTCCCACTCCCTCTCAAACTGGTCTGCAAATGCCAGTAGCATGGACATGAATGTAGAGTTTAACCTCTCAAAAAGACCATTAGTCTAAGGATGGTAGGGGGTGGTCTTCAGGTGCTTCACCCCACAGTGCTTCCACAGACAAGCCAGCAGGTCTGATATGAAATTGGCACCTCTGTCAGTCAGTATTTCTTTTGGGAAACCTACCCTTCTGAAAATCTCTAACAAAGCATTTGCCACCTTTTCTGTCTCAATGGAGGACAGAGCCACTGCCTCAGGGTATCGTGTAGCAGAATCAACTATCACTAGGATATACTTTTTCCCTGTGGAACTTGGGGTACTCAGATGTCCCACAATATTCATAGCTACCCTCTGAAATGGCTCATCAATCACAGGCAAAGGCATCAAAGGAGTTCTCACCTTATCTCCTGCCTTGCCTACCTTTTGGCACTGCTCACAGGTCCTGCAGTATCCTGTTACAACTGTGGAAATTCCAGGTCAATAGACATTCTGCATAATATGTCTCTCTGCACGTTTTATGCCCATATGGCCTGCAAAGGGAATATCATGGGTTATGGATACAAGCGCCAAATGGTAGGCTCTAGGCACTACCAACTGCTGTACACTCTCTCTACAGTAAATCTTTGTCCCAGTATACAGATTCCTCCTTCCCTTGAGAATCAGGTGCCTCACTAGATACCTGCCTCAGGCCTTGCAATGTAGGGTATGAGAGCTGAGCATGTCTCAGCTCTCTCTTTGTAACCCTTACCAGCTCCCCTTCCACAGGAACTCTGGCATCCTCTGACAGTGGTGCCTCACTGTCAGCCTGGGTACTACTACTCACCTCTACCTTTGCAGTCCCCCTGTCCAAGGGAACATCAGTACCCACAAGCAGCTGTGGCTCACCTCCAGTCTCACTGCTACAGAGTAGCTCCCTCCCCAAAGTAACCACCTCACCAGTCCTGGCTGCAAGTATGCAGTTTGTCTGGGTCTCCGCCAACCCACATGCTTGTCTCCTAGCTGAACTGTATGTAACTGCATAAGCACATGGTACAGCCTCATCCAAATCCTTCCCTATCAGGACTTCTGCAGGATGGTAGTTTGGTACACTTGATGTCTCAAGACAACCTATTATTGTCATTTTGTCTTTCCCACTTACTGTCTCTCTCACCTTTTGTTCCCCACCTTGCCTCTGTGGACATCTGTATGCCACATGCCCCCACTGGTGAAATTCAAAACATTTAATCCTAGGTCCTGGACTTGTACCTAGACTAGTGGCTTCCCCTGCTAATGGCAGATTCTGCTGGGGCAGTCTGTGCTGCCCACCATGGGTTCCTTTAGATCAATGAGCAGTACTGGAAGCTCCTTTTCTGTGCAGGGATGCCTTGCTTGCTAGGTATAAGTCTCCCTTCCCCAACTCATCTGAAATAGCACATTGTCTATCAGCTAACCAGATCCTCATCTCCTCAGGCAAAGTGCTAAGGACTTGTTCCCTCACCAAACGGTCTGCCAGCCCTTCAAAGGTTGTGCCCTGACATATATTCACCCACCTATGAACATAAGTGCTCAGTTCAGTAACATATTCACACACATTTTCATCTGCCTTGCATCTATGCTCATAAAACTTTTTCCTATAAGTTTCAGGTGTTAGCTTAAAACATTCTACCAAGCAATGGTTAACAACAGTGTAATTAAAATAGTCAATGTCAGACATTTTAGACAACACAGTTACAGTTTTACCATGGAGTAAGAGGGTCAGGAACTGTACCCAGAGCCTTTGGTCAACATCATACTGTTTACATACCCTCTCAAACATATGAATGAAGCTATCAAATATATCCCCTTCTTTAAACTGTGGAAGAAATTTACTGACCTTTCATGCTTCTGGGGCCCAGTTACTCCCTTCCCCATTACCTCCATGATTCTGGCAAAAAGTCAGCATCTCCTTCTCATGCTGGCTCTGCCTCTCCTTTTCCTCAGCTTCCAGGCATATCAGTTTCTCATTCTCCTCAGCCTGCAGATGTCTCAATCTCTCAGCTACTTCTGTTTCCAAATGTCTGGCTCCAACTCAAGTCTCTTTAGCTCCAGATGGATTTTTAAGTCCTCTGTAGAAAGGTTGAGCTGCCCATTCTCTGAGGGTGGTACATCTCCACTGCCAGTCTGATTGTCTTCCTGGTTACTGTTTTCTGATGCTGCTGTGACCAAAGCTGCAAGCATATCTGCCTTAGTCAGGTTTCCATACACCAGTCCCCTAGCCTGGCACATCTCAGCCAGCTGGCTCCTTGTCAGCTTTCCGTACTCCTCTGTTGAGATGCTGCCTGCTCTCCCTGACTAACTAAGCTAACAAAAGAAATACAACAATTGTGATCTGAACTCTTGAGTATTCACTGTGCTGCTGATTTAGAGTACAAAACACCTTCAGTGATCACTGTACACAAGCTACAGGAATTCACTCTACCCACACCACTACAAGCCAATTAGTATTTGCCAATCAATTAACATGTGGTGTTGATATCCCATCACTGCCAAACAATTAATATGTGATGCCTATGCACTGGCCCAGCAATCAAGGAGCCTCAATCCTCACCACTAACACCAGTCAGGGGTGTCCATATAGGAAAGGATAACAAGTATACACTCAGTATAGTACAATTTCCCTTAAGAGCACGCAGAGATTACAGTCAGTCTGGGGCTGGTTTCTCCCTTTCTCTCCAGGTCCCCAATAAGACTCCCCACTGGCACAGCTATAGGGTCCAGATCTCAGCCTCGTAGGCAAGCTAAAACCTCCAGCACCCTCTCTGCCCAACCAGTGCTTCATGTCCCTGCCCAAGTAGCTGACACACACACACACACACACACCTTGAAATAAGTGTTTATACAACCACACAGACACTCCTGGGGAAGGCAGGCACAGATTCTACAGCTGTACCCTTTTTACCCAGACTATATGATAGAAAGCACTGCCACCACCCAGCTAATATTTATCAGCTACTCACAGGCCCTTATGAGTTGTGTCCAATTATTACTGTGCAGTATTATTATCCAAATGGTAAGTGTGACTGAATAGTCAAGGGTTATTAGAGAGACTTGGTGCAGTATCATTGTATACATGCAATGTACTCTAGAGCTTAAATTAGCTCTACATAAAACAGCAAAGTTGAAAGGTTTAAAATATTTAATAATAAATAATAAAAACACAAAACAATACTTCTTACTACACAGTGCTAGTCAAGAGTTCAGAGATCACAGAGAAATACTTAAAATAATACTGTACAAAGGTTCTGACATCACAGAAAAACAAACTAGTCTAAACGTTCTATTTCCTAGCTATATCTAAGAGAAAACACAGTTCTAAAATAAACTTACATAAAGAGCAAAGCAGTGCTGGTGATGTTGGATGTTCTCAAGACAAAATGCTCAGAGATCTCTGATTCTTTCTCATTAAATTGATAACACAGAGCTGCTTCACATGGCAACATTCTTCACACTTCTCTGGTGTTCCCAGGCTAACAGAAACTATATTTACATTTTTTACACCTGGTCAGAAACCAGAGCAATAAAGGCCATTTATACATGCAAATTCTAGCCATTAACTCTGGTCTTAAAACAATAGGTAGGATGTCTCCCTCTAGACATATCGGCTCCAAATTTTGACATCAAAGACAGTCATAAAATGCTTGACTTAGCTTTCTTACAGCAGAGTGCACTGTTGTTGCATTTTTGCAGTTCAATATCCAATGCAGTATTTTCACTTTTAAGAGAACAAGCCTGTGGCTTACATTAATATTTACTAATGACAGAATTATCTGCAAACTTCTAGCTGGCTAGGCTGGCAACCTTCACCTATCTTCACACACCTAATGTAATTAAATAAGGGTTTATTAACTTTCAGATTTTTGTCATTCATTTTGAGAGAGTCTGCAATGTGGACATATTTGGGTATATTACAGGGCTTATTAATACTGGAATTTCACCAAGATGGTTTATTTTTACATTCCTCGATATATTTGGCTTTGATTATGACTATGTGGTTTATGTTATCCATTAAACAAAATTAAAGTTAATTGGGATAAGTGACAGCTGAGGTTATATGGGGAATGGAAATCTTGTAGCTGAATTTTGAGATCTTATGATACAGTTTTTTAAAAGAGCTGTCTTTTTTAAAATCCTCAAATTCAAAGGTGTTCACTTTGGTAGCCTTAGATATCCTAAAGGAGATGACTAGTGATTTGTGATTGGATTTGACCAAAGATGAGTATACTGTTGGAGGAATGCTATTAGGTATTATGTTAATGAGCATGAGGTCAAGAAGATTTCGATCCTAGTGCTTTCAAATATTTGTATGAGAGAGTTAGCATTTACAAAGTCTAGGATCCTTTGCATTTTACCAACCATTGTGGTATAGGTGCTCCATTTAATTTATGGATAATTGAAATCACACATGTTATTTATGGGTAGTTCAGTAAGCAGTTTTATAGTTTTTTCATACATCTCCTGAGATGTGGAGGGCGACCTGTAGCAGACTTTGACTTGATAACTTGTCTTATTTAGGGTAATTTGCGATGCAATAAATTCTGCTTGTGAGTCATGGGGAATCTGTTTAGAGATAAGTGCATCTTTGAAAAATATATTAATACTTCTCCACAGTTTCTAGCAGGTCATGTCTGAACATGTGAGAGGCACTTAAACTTGGTAAAAAAGTTGATCCATTTTTACAGTGAAAGAAAGTCTCTGCTACAACACAGATCTACTGTTGGAAGAAAACCTCATTATTTTGCCATTTATTGTTAAGACTTCTAGCACTAAGCATAGCAATTTAATGACATGGTCCAGACTGAAATTTACTGCAAGCCTTATCATTATGTTGGAATGTCCAGAAGGCATAATTTATATATATAATCTAAGAAAGCACTATGGAGATAGCAAGGGCTTTGGCCATTATGCACAATCTGTGGAATGAAAGATGCAGGCCATCCTTGGTGAAGCAATTTGAGCTATGGGTCATTTTTTCATAAAATGATGTACACTGCACCCCCCCCCCCAGAATGACACTAGCTACTTAGCCAATTACCTTCTCTTTCTATCTGGGCATCATTGTGCGTGAGGGTAGAATTTCCCTTGGGGCTATATTTTTGATTGTATTTGACACATGCATAGCAAGCGCCAGTATGTCACTTTGCATGTCCTTTTGGTTTCACACCTGAAATTATTCACACCTACTTAAGGTACCACCATGTCATAGTCATGTTTATCCTGGTTTGAGGGATTGTAGGACCCTCATCAGATATCCTGGCACCAGAAAGGCAGCTGTCACCATGTATCTGTCCAGTCTAGTGGGTGTGGAGTCAGTTTGTCTAACAAAGGGGTCACCAGTTACTAGGACTTTTCTACTTGGATGCACAGACTTACTGGAAGTGGAAGGTTTGCAGTCTGTAGCCTGATGTCTCACTTGAGTTATTTGAGTATGGTCTAATTATGTTACTGAATTGTTGCCAAGGCTCTTTATTTCTGATTCTTGAAGGCCTGCAGAATGATTTTTTTGCAACCTCAGCAAACATTAGTTTAGTTTGATCTTTTTTGAGGCATGCATCATGAATTTGTGTGTTGCTTACTGACCATCTGTGTAAGTAAGTGAGCTCCAGGTTATACTACACCTGTCATAAAGAACGTTACACTGGACCATTAGAAGCTGGTTTTCACTGAGCATTAGACAGTACCTACACTATACCTCTCAACCTGGAAACAATAAAAATCTCGACAAGGTCCATGAAAATGCATACATAATTACATAACCCTGCCCACTCTGATGGAATTGTGGGATACTAACTTTCAAACGTAAACTGAAGAACAGACAACCAAAATATGGCACCAGAGCCCCCCTGCAGCCATTCCAATGTCCCATTACCTGGTTATTTACCCCATTTACCATAAACACTAATGTGTGCATACTGCTTTACTTCTACAATGATTATTTGGATTTTATTTTTACATTTTATAGTACAATGCACAAACACTAATATATATCTGCTAAACAAAGCAGTACTGTCTCACAATGAAAATAGACTTGGCATTAAAACCTCTCTACCCTTGAAAGTCACATTCATTGAAACAGCATTGAAACCCACACCACTTCTAAAGAAAATGTATCTGGCCAGTGGTGGATAAAGATTACCTTTGGGCTGTTTTCAGATCATAGGCCCCTCGTACACAAAACAAGAAACATACATGCATTATTTGATACACCTTCCTGACTTTATTAAATTATATTCCTTGTATAATACAGCACACTTGTTAGACTTAAGTTAGAGTGCATTTTTAATTTATTGTTTAAACATTTTTCCAGTAGGCAATGAAACAAAATGCATGAACCAATAATGACAAAACTGCTGAATTCAGAACATTTCCATTATCAAAGTCGACTTCCACACACACAATGTATATATATATATATATATATATATATATATATATATATAGTAGTGTAAGTCATAGGCATCTTGCACAGTTTCTCGCACTTATTTTCAATTTCAGGTTTTTTTTGGGCCAGAAACCAGGGACACATTTTAAACATTGTATAATTTTGGAAAGTTGCTTGAATAAAATGTTGTGTTACCACCATGCATTTTACTGCCACATCTTGGGCACGGGACCCTGTGCACTACAGTCAGAGCAAAATACCACTAAGCCAAATTGGCAGTTTCCTGAAAGACAGGAAGACTGAAACTTAAATGGCTATCATTTAGTGAATTCAGTTCTCACTTCTCACCATAACTCACCTCTCAACCTCTTAGCACAAAAAAACATGTCCAAAGACAATAATTCAGGAATACAGAGTTCACTTCTCACTTCTCACTTCTCACCACAGCTCTCAATGTCTTAGCACAAACAACCTGGACAAAGCCAATAATGGGGGAATACATTAGCAGAATAGGGATACATTTCAAATACTGATTTTATAAACTTAGAAAATTGCTAGAATAAAAGGTTTTGTGTTACCATTTATTTTCTGAATAATATTAAGTCTGAAATTCAAATGCCTGTCATTATTTAGTGAATTCAGTCCTTCAGTGATTTGTCACAAAAATCCTGAAAAAACACAGATTTAATGAGGAACAGAACAAAAATATGAGACATAAATTCACAAGTGGTGGTGGCTAGGGACTTTAGGCTCTTTTTACCTGTACTCAAGGTACAGGGTTTGAGCCTGAACACCTCTAGCCACCAGGTGTATTTACTCATGGGCATTTATACACACATCTCTCTCTGCAAAGAAATAACTCTCCCCGTTAACACACACACACTTCTCTACAAAGGACTTACTCTCCCCATTAACACACACACACACCTCTAGGCAAAGAAATAACTCTCCCTGTTTAACACACACACACCTCTCGGTAAAGAAATAACTCTCCCCGTTTAACAAACACCTCGGCAAAGAACTCTGTCTCCCATTCACAGAAAATGTCTTGGCACTCCATGCAACACAGCAGCAGTTGGAAAATAAGCATACCTTAAGCAGAAATAACTCTCCCTGACTCCCATTCACGGAACTCCATGCAGCACAGTAATTTAAGCTCAAGTCCCAGTTGTCAAGCAGAAACTCCATGAAATAAGTCATTTAATAAGCAGAAAATAAACAAGCAGAAACTAAGGCTTCCCATTTAACACACACACCTCTCGGCAAAGAAATAACTCTCCCCATTTAACACACACACAGCTCTCGGCAAAGAACTCCATCTCTCATTCATGGAAACTGGTTTGGGACTCCGTGCAGCACAGCAACAGTTAAAAAATAAGCATACCTTAAGCAGAAATAACTCTCCCTGTCTCCCATTCAAGGAACTCTGTGCAGCACAGCAGCAGATGGAAAATAAGCATACCTGAAGCTCAAGTCCCAGTCGTCAAGCAGAAACTCCATGAAATAAGTTGTTCAATAAGCAGAAAATAAACAAGCAGAATCTCAGAAATAAACTCCGTTCACAGTCCATGTAGAGCTCACTCAATAAGCAGAAAATAAGTCATTCCATAAGCAGAAAATAAACAAGCATAAACTGAAACTCAGAAATAAACTCCATTCACATGTCTGTGCAGAGCTCTGCAGCATTCAAACAGCTGGAATTGCGTGCACGTGAGCCCTTGAGCTCAGTTCCGACAAGCTGATAGAGCTGACGTCATCTCACACGTGATGACATCAGCTCAAAAGCACGAAAGAAAAAAAATTAAAAAATCAGAATGAAGGGGTGCCACTCAGGAATTGTGGCACCCCATTATCTGGACCCAAAAAACTCGGTAAAAAACGAGCAATTCGGTATGGTTGGGAGGTATGCCTACACTGTCTTTGAATACCAAATGCAATCAGGATGGCAACAGAAGGGACAGAGATTGCCTTGACTTCCTTGTTTGTTGGGTGGGTTGAAATACCAATGGTAGAAATTATATATTTAACAATTTTTTTAACCACACCCCCCACCCCACAGGACCAGCCCAATGACTCATCTGTGTATACTCAATAGACCCTTTCATTCCTTGGTAGCTGGAACCGAGAAGTCTTTGGTATGGTTATAATCCTGCTGCCTGTTCAGTCTTGCCTGGGTATCTCATATTGGCTCAGCCACTCTTTGGTAAGAGTTTGGTGGTGGAGAATGGAATAGCTTGCTGGTCCTGCAGGATTTCCTACCCTCTCTCCTGGCACAGCACCCTTCCCCCTACAGAAGCTCTTACAAGTTCCTCTGAAGATGCCCTGTGAGGAAGTGTGCTTCTGCATGCTGAATTCCCATTGGCTTATTTGTCAGCTTTATATGGCACTTCAAGCTCACTAAGTGACCATTTAGGGCTCCCACTTAAGTTTCACCCATGTGGCAAGTCTGAGACATCCCGTTCAACCCAGATATGTGAGCTGGCAACTGACTCCCACTCTTATCCTGTTCTGTCAGCTCCTATTGGTACCTGAGCTGCTATTTGAACTCTGGGCACCTGAAACATAGTCTGGGCTTTATCCCCCTATGACACAGAGATGGCTGGATGTATTCAAGCCAAGTTAGTCAGTATGTAGACAAAATATGTTGCATAGATAACCCATGCATAGGAGATGCACTAGACAAAGCAAAGATGCACAAGCTCTAATTAAACAATTGTTTGAGCCTACAGGGAGAAACTCACATAATACACTCCTATCTGAGAGAAGTACCCAGCTGTTGTTTGGTACAACATAGTCCTCAGTATAACAACAGTAGTATGAGAGCTGAAGAGGTAGCATTTAAACTTAGTAAGATCCAAAAGTAATGCACAACTGTAGTTTGGTGCAGTACACAATTACAGTAGTAAAAGAGCAATATACAAATTCCATTTAATGACAGTATAATTAGGGCTGCACAGGTAGTAACATTTCATACAATATACTCTTGAATAGCAGGTTCAGTCCCTAACAATAGTATAAATGGAAGTTAGCTCCAATGCTATATAATGAGCATTTCAAGGCTTAATTTTCCTCAGTAGAATGAAGGGCAATAGGCTTAGATGTCCCAAAATGCATACTCAAAGAGTCAGTAGGATTGTGTGCCATACAGTTATTGTTTCTAGGATGTATCAGACTCAGTTGTCACAAGTCTGGATGCAGACAAATTTAATTACAGTGAATAACTAGCCTTGGTACAAAGGGAAATGTAGATATCAATAGCTGTTGATGATGGCGTGATGATGGTCTTGGTGCAGCAAAAAGGTTTTATTACAGCTACAATTCGAAAAAGCTGACCTGCAGGCAGCAAACATTTTTGTAAACAAACAGCAGCAGCAACAGCACATTGGCAATACTGCCATGCTGGGAGCAACAAGATATCTTATAAACAGCAGCAGTATACATCTCAGGGCAGCTTAGAGCCAAGTTTGGCTATCAGTAGCAACTTTGCAAACTGGGCAAAGAGCAAAGATGAATTCAGGGAATGCCTCCAGCATGCACCTTACACAGACTGACTAAACTCTCTGTCACTATACTCTGTATCACATAGACTTCTTAGGGCAGACTTATGCCTGGCCTACAGAGCAACCCAAGACCCATACCTAATGAACTTACTGCATATCCTTAAATCAAATGGGTCTAGGGCTACCCATTCCACTGACTTAAATATGGCCTGCTACTTAAATAGGACATGCTGGAGGGACAGATTTATCTCTCAGCAACTGCCACATCTTTGGAACAGGCTACCAATTCATGTGAAACAGAGCACCTCTATGACACTGTTCAAGAGGAACCTGGATGAGTGGATGGGGCACCGTAAATTCTTACCAGGGATAGTGCCCACAACCCTTCTGGACATGGGCAGTCATCACTAAATGCAATCTTGGGTATTGATTAGTACTTCTACGATATTACATTGGGTTGAAACGGCTAGGCTTAAAACGATCTCCAGGTTGATAGCCTAGTAATCTCCTGTGATTCTATGATCCTTGTATCTATAGAATGTAATGTGATGCACTACTGCATGTAAACAAGCAAGGTCAAATCTGGTTACAACTGGTAAATCTTCTAGAGTCTAGTGGTGTGTACAGCACACAGCAGCCCAGTCAGACAGAGCAACAAATCCTGCTATGCAGCATAATTAAAAAAAAAAAAAACAATAAGAAAAATAGCTATAAATTAATCATAGGACAAAAAGAATACTCAGAACACTAGCAAATAAATAAATAAGTGTCCCAAATGAACAAAACTCTGACACAGTAAACAATATTAACAGATTAGCAAGGTATTAAATTAGCAGATTACCAAGGTATTAATCTTGGTGGCTTTGGAATTGCCCGCCCCTCCTGTAAATTTGTGTTGGAATACTCCTCCTGGGTCCATCTCATTTGCTCACTCAGCCGAGTACATATTTTGATTTCAGACACTCCTACCAGTCCCATCTGTTCAGCTCTATCCCAGTCTAGTGTCATCAGCTCATTCTACATAATACAGAGAGAACATTTGAGAAGGCCAACCCACTTAGGTCCTTAACCTTGAATTATCTTCTGCTTCTCCTTTCTCCCTTACCACTTTACAAAAAAAAAAACTTTGCTAGAATCTCCATGTGCTCTGACTGAGTGTGCTTCTCAGCTGATAAGTATATTTTTGGCACTTTTTTAACTGTTCAGAGTTGAATAAAACAATAATTGAATTCAGATTCAGAATACAATTTGAATAAATTGCATTTAATTAAACTGTATTTGCTTTAATATTGCTACACACTCAAGTGTGCTAGCTTGCACTGCACTTGAATTGGTTTTAGTGTTGTTTTAGCTGCTTTTCTGTAAAAAAAATTCTAAGCTTGTTTCCTGCCTTTCCTGTAACTAGACTAGTCCAGATAAAGATTTGCTGTATCCAGGACTGTTTGTAAGCTTCTGAGCCCCCAAGCTTTTCTGTGTTGAGGGGAAGACTTCTAGCTTCTCAGTGGGAGTGGTAAGCACTAGGTAGCCTATCTATCACAAAAGGAGTGGTTTCTGGCCCAGATATTGTAGTTTATTGGCTGTTTGGGCAGTTTTTTCAATCTCTTTCAACTTTCTGGTTTAAAAGCCTGCATTTGCACATGTTTCCCACCTTTCCTATAACTAGTCAAGTCCAGATACAGATTTGCTGTATCCAGAACTGTTTGTAAACTTCTGAGAGGTGCCAAAGTCTGCTCTTCATTTTTCCCTTAGATCTGCTAGTTCTCTCCTCTCCTGCACTTTTACTAGCTTATTAGTCTAGCACTTTACCATACCAGCATTCTTGTAACAATTATTGTAGCACACAAAAGTGCTACCAGCACTAAACGTTCAACAAGGAAACAGCTCCAGTATTTATTATTAATGCCCACCCCTCGAGGCATGTCTAAAGGTCAGCTCCCTGTGCTTTCTCCTATTAATCTGGTGAATGTAGGCATCCTGAGGCAATGTAGCAATGGCATCATATACACTGACAACCCTCTACTCTTACCTCCCAACCCAACACTCAGACTTGCGAAAGATGCACTTATATATCCAAACTGGAAGCCACACACTCTCCAACCAAGACCGGAATAGCTGGTCAAGAGGAGAAAGTCAACACTTGCACCACACCACATGCAACATAAAGGCCTCCAGAACACCCACCAGCACTGCCTTCACATAAAAACACAAACCACACACCCCCGCCTTCGTGGAGGGTCTCAATAAAAATCTACCCAAACAGCAGAGACCTCCAAGGCAGAAATGCACACAACCACCGCAACACCACTCTAATCACGAGATACATAACTCTCCTAAACAGTGTGCCACTCAACCAAAGCCCTTAAGGCAAAACAGCATGCCCAGCACACTAGTCATAGGTGACTTGATAGGCACACTGATGTCCCACTCAGTAGGTTGAATAAGGAGAAAGTAATAGTCAGGTGCCAGGATCCGCCACATAATGCACTCACTCAGGTCCCTCAACAGCAGGTACAAGTATGACTCTGTCATTGTACATGTGGGTGTGAATGACCTGAGACGTACCTCCCTGGACTACATGAAAAGAGACATGGAGGAGCTCTCAGATTATGTAGCCCAGGAGGGTATGACCCTAGCCCTGAGCAGCATCCTACCATCATCCAGAATGATAGCACAGTACAGGCAGAAAATGATTGATTTCAACAATTGGCTAAGTTTCTGGTGTCATTCTAAGGGGATCCAGTATCTGTCTGTCTGGGATGACAAGATTGACAGACCTCGACACTTTGCAAAACATGGCCTGTATCTGTCATCCCTGGGCTTCCGGATACTGGCCAAGGCTCTTACCACACCTATAGTGCCTTTTTAGGCAGTGTTCTAAAGATCAAATTACTGCCGTAACAGCTACAAACAAATGCAATCTGAGGGTCATGCTGCTAAACGCTAGAAGTCTAAATCTCAAAATACACTCACTCAAAGCACTCGACATTTGTGCTGTAACAGAGACCTGGTTCAAGGCAGTAGAAAGCACTCCTGCACTACCAGGCTACAACTCATTCCACACCTTTCGGCCCCAAAACTTTGACCGAAGCTCCAAAGCCGGTGATGTTTCCATATTCATAAAGGATGCACACACCTCCAGACTGGTATCCCAACATAATACATCAGAGATACTTCAGGTGCAGCTAACATTGGATAAGACAGTGATTCAGATCATAGCCTGTTATAGGACCCCAATCATGTCCCAAGACTCACACTCCACATTCCTAAGCACCCTGGAGAATATTAGGGTCCAACCTAACACTCTCATACTGGGAGACTTCAACTACCCCTCCTTTAACTGGAAAAACTACTCATGTACCAATACACTTGTCCAACGTTTCCTGGAATTCATTAATTCCAATGCCCCAGACCAGCTCATTCTTACACCCACTAGCGGTAGAAACATCCTTGACCTGGTCATTACTAACATGGGTGACCATTGCTCTACACCAATAGTCAACTCTTCCCTGGTTAGATCCGACCACAAACTAATCTCCTTGGAAATCCAGATCCCTCCCACCCCCACCCCCCACAAAGGTAACCACCATGAAAACCTTCTCCAAAGCTAACTTTGGGCTCCTAAAAACAGAGGTGGCTAACTTCACGTCACCCATGCAAATGGAGAATAGTTGCATGACCGTCAAATCATACACCAATGTACTGTATGAACATGTACACAAATGCATGGATCTCACCATACCCAATAGAATCAGGACACTCTCCTCCAAAAAATGGAAGCCAATCTGGTGGTCCCCCGCCATAAACAAACTCTACAACAGAAGGAGGAAACTGATGCAGAATAAGGTGAAGTTCCAAGTCCCAAGACTGGAAAAACTCCCTTATCAGCCTCAACAAAAAGTTGAGATCCCTCATCAAATCCTCTAAAGCTAGCTATGAAAACATAATTGCAGCAGATAGTAAAGACATCCACAAGGCCTTCTATAGTTATGTAAAGAATCTCCATGGCAATACCCAGATTTACTCTGAGCTACTGCACAATGGTACATCCTATACTGAGCCAACAGATATTCCCAATATACTGGCCAACAGATTCAGTGCCAACTTTACCCCCCCCCCCAAAGGACCAATCACAATACCAGTACATTGCCAGGCACCCAGAATTACTGCTGCACTAGTTAAAACAGAATTGTCCAAGGCCACGAATACAGCTTCTATGAGACATGACAATATCCCTGGCTGTGTACTACATGAACTACAGAGTGAATTGGCACCTCACCTGTGTGCCCTGTTCAATCACAGCTTCACCTCAGGTTTTGTCCCTACCAAATGGTGCACTGCTATAGTCATCCATCTTCACAAAGAACAAGTGACTACAGACCATGGGAACTATCGCCCCATTAGCCTGACAAGTCTGAAAATGCAAAGCTATGGAACACATCATCATGGACCTAATAAACAAAGATATAGGGAATCTCTAAACTTTGGATCCCACACAGTTTGGTTTTGTGAAGGGTAGATCATGCCTGCTCAACTTTGTTGACTTCTTTGAGTCAGTCACCAGAGCTGTGGATAAAGGCAAAGTGGTTCATACAGCCTACCTTAATCTGACCAAGGCCTTTGATACCATTCCCCACTCAGGGATCATAGAAAAACTCACTAAGCTAGGCATCATCCCCTATATCAATAGGTGGGTTGCAAACTGGCTCACAGACAGAACCCACAGTGTAAAAGTAGCTGACTCCACGTAAGACTGCTGATCAATCACGAGTGGAGTCCCACAGGGATCGATCCTGGGTCCTCTCCTGTTTGGTATCTGCTTCTCAGAAGTCCAGGCCAACACGAAAGATACTCTGGTTGATAAAGTTCACAGATGATTGCAAGTTGGGAGCCATTATTAACTCCCCAAGTGATGCTGACATCCTACAGAATGGCTTCACTGAGACCAACGACTGACATCAGAACCATGGTCTTAACCTCAATGCCAAAAAATGTATCGTCATCCCCTTTGGGAAAAACCTAGTTCCCATGAATTACCACATTGATGGTAGTCCACTGAACACAGAAGGCGTTATAAGAGATCTGGGAACACAGGTTGACAGCAACCTTTCTTTTGACCAACACATTGCCACTGTGGTCAGAAAGTCCTTCTATGTGGCACATCTCATTACTAAGGGTTTTGCATCCAGGAAGAAATAGGCCATTGTCTCCCTCTACTCTTCCCTCATTAGGCCAATCATTGAGTACAATGCCCCATTTGGCATCTACCTCACTAGACACCTGCAAGAACTGGAGAGGCTGCAAAAGTACCTCACAAAGAGCATCATAGGCCTTAAACACTTGTCCTATATGGACAGACTAAAAAAACTCCAACTATTCTCTGTCTCATATTGCCTACTTAGAGGCAATCTCTGCTTGACTTACAAAACCATGTCTGACCTGGCTCTGTTAGAAATGCTACATCTAAAGAAATCCCAATCTGTCCGTACCACACACTCCAGAGACCTCACCCTCATTACCACAATTAAAAGAACGTGCTGGAGTGACAGGTTCATAACCCAGAGACTGCCCATTCTATGGAATAGACTTCCCATACATGTCAAACAGAGCACCTCAATGGCCCTCTTCAAGAGAAATCTTAATGAGTGGATGGAAAATAGAAAATTCACCCTGGGGATCACTCCAGTGGCTCTACTCGACAGAGGCACTGGGAACTAAGGTCGGGTGGCACGATGCCAGGGTAATCCTATGGACTAGGTTTGTAAAGGCTCCAGGGCCATTAGCCTAGTACACAGCTATGAACCTATGAGCAGTAAATACACTTTAAAAACACACAGATTAAACTGGATTAAATAAAAAACAGCACTTCCATGATGTCTTTGTGCATATAACAAGGTTATATCTAGTTAGAACTGTTTAGTCCAGTACCAGCATATAGAAAGAAAGGCATCACAAAACAAACCCTTTAGGGCAGGATCAGAGGCAACATTTTTCTTATTAGGGCAAGGAAGCATTCAGCTTATATGAACTGATTTGAAACCTTTCTTCATCTGTTATACACTGAGTCTCCAAAGAAATCTCAAACCATACAAAGTCTGCACACGTGGAGAAAAGGACCTTCTAATGCTCACAAAAAATACTTTATTTGAAAATGTATTAAAACAAATAACTAGTGCTTTGCATTATGCCTTCAAGTTATTACACTTCTCATGCCAAGAAGAAATTCAATACCAAAAACTACTTGTAAATTAGTCTTGTGGGCCAGATTCATGAATGCCTACACTAACCCCCAGATTCAGCAAACTTCCATGCAGGAATAGCTTATTCCTGCACAGAAGGAACCGTTCCCATGCAGCATGGCAGTGTGCCATACATATGTATGAAGGCGCACTACCGTGCTCTAAAATGGACATGGTTCTGTGTGTGAGCGCAGGGGGCATGTCCGTGCAGAGCACGGACACTGAATACTCCCCCTGTGCTCAGAAAGTGCCATACGGCACCTCCGAAGCTGTACTGTCATAATATTAGAGCTTAGCTCTCATATTATGCCAGTATTCCAGTGTCCGCTGACACTGAAATGCAAAATAGAGCATTTCAGTGTCGGTGGACACTGAAAAAGAAAACGGCAGTAGGAAAGCAATATAGAGGGTGTGTCACAGCCTCTGTGACACACCCCCTGTATTGCTAAAGTGCCGTACGGCACTTTTGAAGTCCACAGAAGCAAGTAATGTGTGTAAATGCACACATAACAGGGGATAAATCCCCCAAGTATACACAAGCACAACCCCAGCCCCACAAACTACATAAAGCCCATACTGTACATGTCATGCATCAGCATGAAACATTCACAGAATCTTGAAAGCCCAGTCATTGCAGTATGTCACAAACACAGTCCCAAGTAGTCGTTGCAACACCATAATACACACCCTATAACCTACAGAAAATAATAATAATAATAATATATCCTTGTATATAATGCCCTAAGGGATGTTTAAGCGTAGCTAAGTGGGTGTGTACTTTACAGCTTAAACATCCCATAGGAGTTCAATGAAAATAAATAACAAAAATGTCCAAGCCATTATAGTGCAGTGGTTAGAGTTGCAACTTTACATGCAGGTACCCC